>NW_007026751.1:251302-259413 GCF_000164805.1 Carlito syrichta | reverse complement strand
CTGGGTGACAGAGTGAGACTCCAAAAAAAAAAAAAAAACTGTCTGAGGTGCCAACATATCTTTTGGTGAGTGAGGGACACAATTCAACCCATAATAGCTACTGGTGCCAAGCTTAAAGTGTGGATGTCTCTGGTTTTCATCTGTACAACATGCCTGGCTATCTGGTCATCGCATTCCTCTTTCCTTAGAATGAATCCTTCCTTTCCTTACCACTGCCAATAACAAGACCCCATCCTCCCATTACAAGGAAGGGCACGTGACCCAAGCTGACCAATCAGATTCCCTCTCAACCTGTCTTTCTGTGTTTTGCAATTATGTAAATCCTTCTAATGCGTGGATGGGGGGATTTGGGGGCAGACCAGGGCTTTTCCTGAAATTGACCCAGGCCCAGTCTGTTCACAGTGTTTGCTCTCTCAGGGAAGTCTTCTATGATAACATGCCTGGACTATTACAAGCCCAAGGCTACCATGGGTGGGGAAACAGTCTGGCTTTGAGGCTTGAACCCCAACCTCCTCATTAATCAGCTGAAAGATTCCATCTTCCATGTCACGGTTTCCTCATCTATAAAATATAACAACAGTGATATTTCTCTCAGAGCACTCTTACAAGGATCACATGTGTGAGAATACTTTGCATGGAGGAGAATTCTACACAAATGTTTGTTATTATTTTTATTTATTTATTTATTTTTTGAGTCAGAGTCTCACTCTGCTGCCCAGGCTGGAGTGCAGTGACGTACTCACAGCCACCACAGTCTTGACCTGATGGGCTCAGGCGGTCCTTCCACCTCAGCTTTCCAAGTAACTGGAACTATAAGCACGAGTCACCATACCTGGCTAATTTAGCACGAGTCACCATACCTGGCTAATTTTTTCTGATTTGCTGTAGAAACAAGGTCTCATCAAGTTGCCCAGGCTGATCTCGAACCCATGGGCTCAGGCAATCCTCTCATTTCCGCCTCCTAAAATGCTGGGATCACAGGTGTGAGCCACTGTGCCCATGCCGCTTGTCATTATTAAAAAGGGAAAAATCTAGGAAGAGGAGAGAGGAAAGCCAAATAATGAGAATTTGCATTTAACCAATCCTTGCTTGGAGATCTTGCATTGTGCTTTCCTGTCCCTCCATCTTGAGGTTCGGCAGACCCATGTGATTTGTTCTGCTCAAGTGGGCTGTGAGCCAAAATGATATATGTCACATCCCAGCCAGAGTAAGTGTGGGAAGTACTGCACAAGGGCATGAGTGCAGGGAGCGTGAGGCACATTAGGGGACATCAAATGGCAGTCTATCACAATGATTCATGTTCATGCATTCATTCACTCATTTTTTTTTTTTTTTGAGCATGTTTTATGAGCCAAGCACCATGCTAGGCTCTGGAAATAAAAAGAATAAGTAGGGTCATTGCTCTCAAGGTTCTCCACATGTCACAAGAGTGGTGGGTGCAAGCAAATAATAGTAATGTAATATGTTAGTCCCTATATAAAAAGTGAGCGCACTGGCTGGGCATGGTGGCTCACATCTGTAATCCCACCACTTTGGGAGGCTAAGGCAAGAGGATTGCTTGAGCCCAGAAGTTCGAGACTAGCCTGGGCAACATAGCAAGACCTTATCTCTACAAAAAATTCAAAAAAATAACCAGGTGTGGTGGCGTGCACCGATAGTCCCAGCTACTTAGGAGACTGAAGTGGAGGGATCACCTGTGGTGAGCTGTGTTCATGCCACTGGGTGACAGAGTGAGATTCAGTTTAAAAAAAAAAAAAGCAGAGAAGCATAGTCTGGGGGAGTCTAGATAGACTTCCTGGAGGAGGTGACATATGAGCTTGCTCTTGAAAGGCAAGTCAGTGATTGCCAAGAAGAAAGGGAGGAAGAAGAGCTTCTAAGACAGAAGAAACCACACCAATGAGGACACCAAATGTTGCAGAGGGAGTGGAGGGAGGTTCAGAGCAGCTGGAGTGTAGGTTGTGTAGAGTATGAATATCATGCCAGAGTGTGTTGATTTGATGCCAAAGCCTAGGCAACCAAAGGAGGCTTTTCAACAGAGAAATAAGATGAGAAGTCTTTCTAGAACAACTCTGGTAGGAGGTTGGAAAATGAAGTGGCAGGGGAAAGATTGGAAGCAGACCAAATAGAAAGCCACTACATAAATCCTAGGAAGGGATGATAAGACACCAACCAAGGTACAGGGGTGAGGGTTAGATAAAAGGCCAAGTTCAAGCAGAATGTTTGGGGTATCAAGGATTAGATATCATAATGGAAACCCGAGGATGACAAATTCAGGATGACTGACCTGAGCTCTTTAGGCAGGGGCCTGGAGGGAAGATTCCCAGTCTACTAGGTCTCTGTAGCAAGACAGAAATATTTGTTTGGGCCAGGCGTGGTGGTTCACACTTATAATCCCAGCACTTTAGGAGGCTGAGACAGGAGGATCGCTTGAAACCAGGAGTGCGAGACTAGCCTGGGCAACATAGCGAGACCTTGTCTCTACAAAAAATTTTTCAAAATCAGCTGGGCATGGTAGCACACACTTGTAGTCCCAACTACTTGAGAGGTTGATGTGGGAGGATTGCTTGAAACTGAGAGATCAAGGCTGCCGTGATCATGCCACTGCACTCCAGCCTGGGCAACAGAGTGAAACCCTAACTCAAAAAAAAAAAAAAAGGAAAAGAAAAGAAAAAAGAAATATTTGCGTGTTCTAATTCTCTGCTTCCTATATAGTTTTCTGGGTTATAGTTTGGTCTACTGAGGAAGAATATCCTTTGGAGATCAAAGGCTCATGTTCAGGACACAGAGAATAATATCTAGTCAAAAACACAGGAGGCTTCTCTTATCTCCTGCTCTGCTAAGGAATTAAGTCCCAATTTCACGTTTTGGCCAACGTCTTCCCTTTTAAAATGGATGAGTGCATTTTTTCCTCTATATATAAGACATGTTTTTAGGGTAGTGCTGACATAATTTGCTGACAAATTGAATGAAAGGTGTGAGAGAAAGAGCAAAAGTGAGGATAACACCAGGTTTTGCGTTTGAGTAACTGGAAAAATGGAGTTACCATTTATTAAGATGGGAAGACTGGGGGAGGAAGAGTTTAGTCTTCTCTGTGTTATATATGAGATGCTTTTAGACATCCAGGTGGAGAGAAGGAGAAAGCACTTCAATAATTTAATGGAAAGTTCCAACACGTTACTCAGAATGCAGCAAGAAATGAAAATATAAAAGAGACAAATAGTTAGGGAGGATAAAATTGACAGTCTAATAAATATTTGGTTGGAGCCTCAGAAGGAAAGAAAGACAACATTTGATGGGATGATGACTGAGAATTTTCCACAATTAATGAAAGGTATGAGTCCTCAGATCCAAGGAGTCCAACAAACTTAATAGGATAAAAATAAATTCATATTGAGGCAAATCACAGTGAAATTGTAGGACCAAAGGAAAAACCAAGAGAAGATTCTAAAAGCATCCTGGAGGGGGATAAGAGGGAGACAATTACATATAAAAGAATGACAATTAGAATGTCAACAAAACTACCAACAGCAACAGTAGAAACCAGAAGCCAGTCAAATGTTCTTTTCTAAAAACTACAATTTACATACCATTCAACGCATTCTTTTAGAGTTACAATGAAATGGTTTTAGTATGTTCACAAAGTGGTATAAGCATCATCACTATCTAATTCCAGAACATTTTTCTTACTCCCAAAAGAAACTTCCTCCCCACCCCACCCCCACCCCCCAGGTCTGGCAAGCACTAATCTACTTTCTATCTGCATAGATTTGCCTGTTCAGAATGTTTTATACAAATGATATGTGGTCCTTTTTGACTGGCTTCTTTCACTAAGTATATTTTCAAAGTGTATCTGTGCTGTAGCATGCTTCAGTAATTTACTTATTTTTATAGTCAAATTATACGCCATTATGTGGCTATACTATATTTTGCTTATCCATTTGTCAGTTGATGGACATTTGGGTTGTTTTCATCTTTTGGTTATTATAAATAATACTGCTATAAACATTCACATATGAGTGTTGTGTGGGCATATTTTTCATTTCTCTTGGGTATATATCTAGGTGTGGAATTGCTGGATAATGTCATGTTTAACATCTCGAGGATTTCCAAAGCAGCAGCACCATTTTATTTTATTTTATTTTATGCATTAAATGTTTAGAGATGGGGTCTCATTGTCACCCAGGCTGAAGTGTAGTGATGCAGTCATAACTCACTGAAGTCTTGAACTCCTGGGCTTGAGTGATCCTTCTGCCTCAGCCTCCCGAGTAGCTGGGACTATAGGCATGTGCCATCATGCACAGCTAATTTTTTTTAAATGTTTATATAGAGATAAGGTCTCACTATGTTGCTCAGGATGGTCTTTAACTCCTAGCTTCAAGCGATCCCCCCACCTCAGAGTCCCAAAACATTGGAATTATAGGCATGAGTCACTGTGCCCAGCTAGCTGCAAATGTTGTATCATACCATCTTATATCACTGGTGGGGACCAGTAATGAATGAGAGTTCCAATTCTTCCACACCCTTTTAGCACTTGTTATCATCTGTCTTTCTGATTATAGCCATCCTAATGGGTGTGAAGTAGTATCTTATTGTGACTTTGACTTGCATTTTTCAGATGGCTAATGTTGAGTATCTTTTCTTTTTTCTTTCTTTTTTTTTTTTTTGAGTTGGAGTCTCACTCTTGTCGTCCAAGCTGAAGTGCCGTGGCATGCTTGTGGCCACCGCAGCCTCAAGCCGCTGGGCTTAGGAGATCCTTCTGCCTCAACCTTCCAAGTAGCTGGAACTACAGACGCATGCCACCATACCTAGCTAGTTTTTGTGATTTATTGTAGAGACGATGTCTCATCGAGTTGCCCAGACTCGTCTCAAACGCACAGGCTTAGACAGTCCTCTCGCCTCGGCCTCCCAAAGTGTTGGGATTACAGGCTGAGCCACCATGCCTGGCCTGAACATCTTTCTATGTGCTTAGTGACACTGGGTATATCTTCTTTTAGAAATGTCTATTCAGATCCTTTTTCCATTTTTTAAATTAATTTATTTGTTTATTTGTTTTTGAGTTGGAGTCTCACTCTGTCGCCCAGACTGGAGTGCAGTGGTCGCTCCCGGCCACCGCAGCCTCGACCTGCTGGGCTCCGGCAATCCTTCCGCCTCAGCCTTCCAAGTAGCTGAAACTACAGGTGCACGCTACCACGCCCAGCTCATTTTGATTTATTGTAGAGATGAGGTCTCACCAAGTTGCCCAGGCAGGTCTTGAACCTGCGGGCTCAGGCATTTTTAATTGCTATCTTTTTATTATTAAGTTGTAAGAGTTCTTTATATATTCTTGATTCCAGATCCTCATCTGATATAATATGTTTTTAAAATACATCTTCCTGCTGGAAAAGCAAGACCACCAAAACCCTAACTTCAGCAGAAGAATCCAGATCACCAAAATAAAAGCCCAAATCCAGGACATAGAAGACAAAAAGATAATACAAAAAGATCAATGAAACAAAAAGCTGGTTCTTCGAAAGGATAAACAAGATCGATGGGCCCCTAGTTAGACTGACCAAGAAAAAGAAAGAAAAAGCCCAAATAAACACAATCAGAAACACAAAAGATGAAGTCACATCTGACCCTGAAGAAATACAAAAGATCATTAGAGACTACTATGTACACTTGTATGGAAACAAACTTGAAAACCTTAAGTAAATGGAGGACTTTCTGACATCACACAACCTGCCTAGGTTGAAACAAGAAGAATCAAGACCCTAAATAGACCAATAACAATCAAGGAAATTGACTACGTAATAAGAAAACTACCTACAAAAAAAAAAACCCTGGACCAGATGGCTTTCCAGCAGAATTCTGCAAGACATTTAAGGAGGAGCTGATACCAATCCTACTGAAGGTATTCCAAGTGATTGAGAAAGATAGAACTCTCCCTAAATCATTTTATGAAACTAACATCACACTGATACCCAAGCCAGGTAAAGACCCAACAAAGAAAGAGAACTACAGGCCAATATCTTTGATGAACATAGATGCTAAAATCCTCTACAAGATCCTAGCAAACCAGATTCAACAACACATCTCAAAAATCATCCATCATGACCAAGTAGGCTTCATCCCTGGGACACAAGGCTGGTTTAACAGTCGTAAAACCATAAATGTAATTAAATATATCAACAGATTTCAAAACAAAAACCACGTGATTATATCATTAGATGGAGAAAAAGCTTTTGATAAAACCAGTACCCCTTCTTGATAAAAAAACTCTCAAACATCTAGGCATACGTGCAACATACCTCAAAATAGTAAAAGCTATCTACAAGAAACCCACAGCCAGCATACTCCTAAACAGACAAAAACTGGAACCATTTCCCCTGAAAACTGGAACAAGGCAAGGATGCCCACTCTCCCCCTCCTGTTCAATATAGTATTGGAGGTCCTGGCTAGAGCAATCAGAGAAGAGAAGGCAATCAGGGGTGTCCAAATAGGAAAAGAAGAAGTCAAGTTATCTCTCTTTGCAGATGACATGATGGTGTACCTTGAAAATCCAAGAGAAACTGTCAAAAACCTCCTTACACTGATAAAGGACTTTGGCAAAGTCTCAGGGTATAAAATGAATGTGCAAAAGATGATTGCATATCTTTACACCAATAATAAACAAACAGAAAGCCAAATGAAAAGCACAATTCCATTCACAATAGCCACACACACAAAAAAAGAAATACCTTGGCATCTTCCTAACCAGAAACATGAAAGACCTTTACAATGAAAACTACAAAACACTGCTCAAAGAAATCAAAGATGACACAAACAAGTGGAAAAATATCCCATGCTCATGGATTGGAAGAATCAACATTGTGAAGATGTCCATCCTACCTAAGGCAATCTACAGATTTAATGCAATACCCATCAAATTACCAGCAACATTCTTCTAGAAAAAACAATACAGGAATTCATATGGAAGCACAAACTACCAAGAATAACCAGAACAATCCTCTACAAAAAACAAAGTAAGTGGTATCACATTACCAGACTTCAAACTTTACTATAAAGCTACAATAATCAAAACAGCTTGGTATTGGTACAGGAACAGGCATATAGACCAATGGAATAGAACTGAGATTCCAGAAGCAAAACCTCAATTTCTCAACCAACTCATCTTTGACAAAGGCTCCACCACCTACCACTGGGGAGAGGAGAACCTATTCAGTAAATGGTGCTGGGAAAACTGGCTGACCACATGCAGAAGACTCAAACAACACCCCTATCTATCCGCATACACAAAAATTAACTCTAAATGGATCCAAGACCTAAATGTAAAACCTCAAACCATAAGAACCTTAGAAAATGCAGGACACACCCTTATGGAAATTGGAACTGGCATCCAATTCCTGAAGAAAGCCTGAAACACATAGGCCATAAGAGAGAAGATAGACAAATGGGACCTCATTAAACTGACAAGCTTCTGCAAAGCCAAAGAAACCATCAAGAGAGCAGGGAGACAGCCCACAGACTGGGGAAAAGTATTTGCCAACTCCAAGTCTGACAAAGGCCTAACATCTTGGTTCTACAAGGAACTCAAATGTACTGAAAAGAAAAAAACAAACAACCCCATTATAAAGTGGGCAAAAGATATGAACAGACACTTCTCAAAGGAAGACATCCTAGCGGCCAACAGACACATGAAGAAATGTTCAACCTCACTAATCATCAAGGAGATGCAAATTAAAACTACACTGAGATACCACCTAACTCCAGTCAGAATGGCAATTATCAATAACTCAAAAAATAACAGATGCTGGAGAGGATGTGGTGAAAAGGGAACACTACTACACTGTTGGTGGGAGTGTAAACTAGTGCATCCTCTGTGGAAAGCAGTGTGGTGATTCCTAAAATTTCTAAATATTGACCTCCCATATGACCCCACAATCCCCCTACTGGGAATATACCCTGAAGAACTCAAATCACTCTATAAAAAAGATACCTACATACGTATGTTTATCGCAGCATTGTTCACAATAGCAAGAACTTGGAACCAACCATGCTGTCCATCAAAAGAGGACTGGATTTAAAAAATGTGGTACATATACACAATGGAATACTACGCAGCCATATAAAAG
>NW_007026751.1:245338-251014 GCF_000164805.1 Carlito syrichta | reverse complement strand
GACTGACAGTGGTGGGAAACTATGGGGGGGCAGGGAGGGGAAGGGTGGTGGGATTACCAGTAGTTAATATCTGTCTGGGGATGGGGGACACCCCTTATCAACAAGGGTGCCTGAACGATGCACATTTGTATACCTAACCCCTAACTGTTGTATCTCACAATTTTATAATAAAAAACATGTTAAAAAATAAAATAAAATATGGCGAGACCTCATCTCTACAATAAATCAAAAAAAACTAGCCAGGCGTGGTAGCGCGTGCCTGTAATTCCAGCTACTCGGAAGGCTGAGGCGGAAGGATCGCCGGAGCCCAGCAGGTCGAGGCTGCGGTGGCCGGGAGCAGCCACTGCACTCCAGTCTGGACGGCAGAGTGAGACTCCAACTCAAAAAAAAATTAAAATTAAAATTAATAAAATAAAATACATCTTCCCATTCTATAGATGGTCTTTTCACTTTCTTGATGGTGCCTGTTTTTTATTTTAATTTTATATTTTTTAAATAAATTGAGACGGGATCTTGCTTTGTTGTCCAGGCTGGTCTTTAATTCCTGGCCTCTAGTGATCCTCCTGCCTCGACTTCCCAAAGTGCTGGAATTACAGGTGTGAGTCACCACACACAGCCATTGATGATGACCTTTGAAGCACAAATGTTTTCAATTTGGATGAAGTTCAGTATATCTATTGTTTTCTTCTGTTGCTCATACTTTAGTGTCTTATCCAAAAATCCATTGTCAAATCCAACGTCATACAGAGCTATCTATATATTTTCTTTTAAGAATTTTATAGTTTTAGCCCTTACATTAAGGTCTTTGATTCATTTTGAGTTAATTTTTACATATGGTGTGAGGTAGGGGTTCAACTTCATTCTTTTGCATGTGACTATCCAGTAGTCCCAGTACCATTTGTTAAAAAGATTATTCTTTCCCCCGTTGAATTTTATTGGCACCAAATGCTATGTTTAAAATACTGAGAGAAAATAATCACCAACCTGGAATTGCATGCCAAGATAAACTTTGTTTCAAGAAAGGTGAAAAAATAAATGACAATTTTTATTGTCAGTTGAGGTTTCACCAAGGCCTGGCCCTCATTTAAGGAACTCCTTGAGGGATGTACTTCTCTGGAAGAAGGAGGGAAAGTCTGAGCTGCAAGAAAGAACATTTCAGCAACAGCATTTACCCATTAAGCTGAATGAACCACCAATGTTAGCGGCCCCAGCATCCTGAAGCCAGCCGGCCAGTCACCCCAGAGTAAAGTCGTTGAGGCAAAGTGCAGGCTCTCTCTTTGAGCTGTGTGTATTTGTGGGAGTAACAGAAAATTCAAATCCCCCTGGCGGACACCCTGAGGGATCACAAGCCGGATGGCCTGAGAGGAAGCCTGCTAAAGACCAGCAAGCAAAGGGTTTATGTCCTGGGAGGCAAAGGAAATAGACCACAAAATAACAGAGGCCCACAATCAGAGATGAGTTGTGGTGGTCCACCCACCTGGCCAAGTACCCTATGGGAGCCATAGATAGTTGTAAGGAGACAGCAGTCCATCACCACAGAAGAGTGGGCCATCTTTCTTTTCTCCAAATTGTCATGGTGTGTTTACTTTTAATTAATTGATCGATTGATTGATAAGAGATAGTGTCTTGTTCTATTGCTGAGGCTGGCGTGCAGAGGTGTGGTCATAACTCGCTGCAGCCTTGAACTCCTGGGCTCAAATGATCCTGCCATCTCAGGGACTACAGGTAGCACCATGCCCTGCTTACCATGGTGTGTTTAGAAATGAGCCCCCATTCCACTTCTGGGTGGTGAGACCAACCACCCATCAGATGCTTCTCTTTACCATCGCACCCTTCCTTCCTCCTTCCCTTCTTGTTTTCTGTTTCTTACTTGTTTTTAACATAGCACTAAATCTACTCTCATTGATCATGAACTTATTCAGTCACCTTTCCAAGATATTTTCCACAAAATCCAGTGGTGTTCACATTAGTCAAATCGATGTTATGGCCAAGTGTGGTGGCTCGCACCTATAATCTAAGCATTTTGGGAGGCTGAGGCGGGAGGATTGCTTGAGTCCAGGATTTCAAGACCAGCCGGGCAACATAGTGAGACCCCGTGTCTTAAAAAAAATGACATTATGTGATGTGTGATCACTAGCCAGACACACTATGTGAGATATCCAGAATTCAGCTGAATATCATGTTAATATCTGTAAGCACTGAGTTGTCCTGAGACTGGGAAAGAATGCAGAATTCCTGTAAACTTCAAAGGTCTTTAGACCTAGCCAGGAGGAAATGTGCATACTTTTTAAGAGTCAAGGGCTAAGCATAGTGGCTCACACTTGTAATCCTAGTTCTTTGGGAGGCTGAGGCAAGAGGATAGCCTGAGCCCAGGAGTGCGAGACCTCATCCGTACAAAAGATCAAAAAATTAGCCGTTCATGGTAGTGCACACCTGTAGTCACAGGTACTCAGGAGGCTGAGGCAGAAGGATTGCCTGAACCAGGGAGGTGGAGGTTGTAGTAGCCATGATCGTACCACTGCACTCTAGCCTGGGCAGAATGGGACTCAAAAAAAGAAAAAAAGATACTACCTTCATTTCACTGGTGTGATAACCACTTTCCTTAATGTGTAACATCTTTCAATTAAGGGAAGATATCTAATTAAGTTTAGAATTGTTTAAGAGTAGCCTGGGTGTGGTGGCTCATGCCTGTAATGCCAGCATTTTGGGAGACTAAGGCAGGAGGATTAATTGAGTCCAGGAGTTTGAGGCTTCAGTGAGTGGTGATTGTGCCATGGCATTTCAGCCTGGGTGATAGAGCAAGATACTATCTCTGAAGAAAAAAATGAAATGTTTAACAGAAGCTCATGTTTTCCTATAAAGAATCCAAGCAAATCGGGTATTCTTTGTACCTGCAATGTTTAAGAGAATTTAGCCTGTTCAAGCAACAGCCATGTAAGTACACACTCCAAATATATAACCAATGTAGACTTAGGATTTTATGTTGAAATTGTACTGTTTATATATGGTACAGGAATATTCGGGAGAACTTTAAATCCACCAGATTTAAAAGGTTAATTTGTTAGCTTGATGTTATTTAATATCTGAGAAAGTTTTGTTCATTCAGACAGGTGAAGTATTTTTAAAGGAAAAGGAGTATATTAAATTTTGATGCAAGTTACAGAGTCTCTTCAATGACCAGTTCTCTTTTTTTTTTTTTTTTTTTTTTTGAGTTGGAGTCTCACTCTGTCGCCCAGACTGGAGTGCAGTGGCCGCTCCCGGCCACCACAGCCTCGACCTGCTGGGCTCCGGCAATCCTTCCGCCTCCGCCTTCCAAGTAGCCGGAATTACAGGCATGCGCTACCACGCCCGGCTGATTTTTTGATTTATTGTAGAGATGAGGTCTCGCTGCCCTGGCGGGTCTCGAACCCGCGGGCTCAGGCAATCCACTCACCTCAGCCTCCCAAAGGCACGGGATTACAGGCTGAGCCACTGAGCCCAGCCAATGGCCAGTTCTTACCAGTCTCCTCGTCCATTCTCGTTTACTGTCAAAACCCAGATTTTATTTTGCTATTGGGAGGGAGGAGACTTGTGATTCAGAAAAAGTTGGGTCTATCCCAAGGCCAGGGGATGGAGCTGGGGGAGGGTGAATTTTTTAATTTTTTTGACAGGGTCCTGCTATGAGGCCCAGGGTGGTCTCAAACTCCTGAGCTAAAGAGATCTTCCTGCTCAGCCTCCTAAAATGTTGGGATTACATTTTAGGTGCATGCCACCACACTCAGCGCTCTCTCTCTCTCTCTCTTTTTCCAGAGACGGTGTCTCGCTATGTTGCCCAGGCTGGACTCAAACTTCTGGGCTCAAACAATTGTCCCACCACAGCTTCCCCAGTAGCTAGGACTACTGGTGCGTGCCACCATGCCCAGCCTTGGGGATGACCCTTGAGGAATCAAAATCAATTGCCAGGATTCCACTGCCATTGCTAGTGATTGGTTCAGGAAAGAATGTGGTACAGTTATGTGCAGTGATTAAGAAAGACAAGCAGGGTAGGCCTCAAGGAAGGTTTTCCCCTCAAAAAGGAAAACAAGGAAAGAGCTACGACTCCTCTCTTCTGGCCCTGGAATAGCAGCACATGAAGATGAGATGCCTGGAGCTGACATAGCCATCACTGTGGATGCACTGATAACTGAGGATGGCACAGAAGAAATGCAGAAAGAAGTTAAGTCACTCAGCCTCCAATTATTAACCAATCTTCCTCGAGTGTTTAAACACTTTTTTTTTTTTTTTTGAAGTCATAGTCTCACTCTGTCACTCAGGCTGGAGGGCAGTGGCACACTCACAGCCACCGTAGCCTCAACCTCCTGGGCTCAGGTGATCCTTCTGCCTCAGTCTCCCAAGTAGCTGGGACTACAGGCACAGTACCCCATGCCCTGGCAAATTGCACGTTACTTTAGCAGCAACATTTAGGCCAACGTTAAGAAAGCTTACATTTGGGAAAGAATTTTCAGTAGTTTAACGCTTGTTTTGATGCTTATTGCTTACTGAAAAACTTAAGAATGAACTGGCTTCTGCCTGGAAGCTTTAAAGGTGAGTCTTAATTGCATTCTTTTTTTTTTTTAAATAGGAGTCTCACTCTATTGCCTAGGCTGTAGTGCAGTGACACTACACAGCCGTCGCAACCTCGAACTGCTGGGCTCAGGCAATCCCTCTGCCTCCCCCTCCCAAGTAACTGGAACCACAGGCTGTTTGATTTATTGTAGAGACAAGGTCTCACCAAGTTGCCCGGGCTGGTCTTGAACCCCTGGTCTCAGGCAATCCTCTTGCCTCCGCCTCCCAAAGTGCTGGGATTGTAGGCATGAGCCACCGTGTCTGGCTTGAATTAATTTTTTTAAATAAACCAAGCATAGGAGAGAATGTATTCCTATTTTATGTTTAACAAGGATCTAATCTCAAAAAGAATTACCTGAAGGAATAAACTTCACATTTCTCATTAGGAAATCCTTGCAGTTTGAGACTATAGAATACCAAAAGGTAAATGTTAAATAAGAATTTTCCAGATGCCCACTGTTATGACAAATGAGAGCTCAAATGAAATATATATTAAATCATAAAAAAGATGGCAAGTTTTAACTAATTTCATGGTTTTCCTTGAACACCTAGGATGTTAAAAATATGGAATACTTAAAAAAAAAATAAGACAATGAAGCCAGGCGCAATGGCTCACGCTTATAATCCCAGCACTTTGGGAGGCTGAAGTGAGAGGAATGCCTGAGCTCACAGGTTCGAGATCAGTCCGGGCAACTTGGTGAGCCCTCATCTCTAGAATAAATCAAAAAATTAGCCAGACATGGTGGCACGTGCCTGTAGTTCCAGCTACTTGGAAGGCTGAGGTAGAAGGATCACCTGAGCCCAGCAGGTCAAGGCTGCGGTGGCAGTAAGCATGTCACTGCACTCCAGGCTGGGCGACAGAGTGAGACTCTAACTCAAAATAAAATAAAATAAAATAAAATAAGACAATGCAAACATTGTAGATTTTGTAATAATATTATCTCTCACATAGCTTTATTCACCCAGGCACTCCATAACATTCTTTGAGAGCCTAATATTAATAATAATAAAGAAGCCGGGCTCGGTGGCTCGGCCTGTAATCCTGCGCTTTGGGAGGCTGAGGTGAGTGGATTGCCTGAGCTCACGGGTTCA
>NW_007026751.1:229723-245287 GCF_000164805.1 Carlito syrichta | reverse complement strand
GTCTGGGCGACAGAGTGAGACTCCAACTCAAAATAAATAAATAAATAAATAAATAAAACACATTTTTGAGCACCATGCTACAAGCTTTATATATTATCTCGTCTAATCCTTATAATAGCCTTCGGGATAAATTCTTTTCTTTTTTTCCTTTTTTTGGAGGAGGGGTTCAGAGTCTCACTGTGTTGCCCAGGCTGAAGTGCAGTGGCACAATCACGGCTTACCACAGCCTCAAACTCCTGGGCTCAGGCAATCCTTCCACCTCAGCATTCTGAGTAACTGGGACTACAGACACACACCATCATACCTGGCTAATTTTTTTATTTTTATTTTTTATTTTGGTAGAGATGGGATCTCCTTATGTTTCCCATGCTGGTCTTGAACTCCTGGGCTCAAGCAATCCATCTCCTGCCACAGCCTCTCAAAGTGCTGGCATTACAGGTGTGAGTCACCATGCCAGGCCCAGAACTCTTCTCTTAACCACTGTCCTCTACTGCTTCCATGTGCCGATAACAAGGGTGCTGAGACAGAAAGATGTTTAAGACAAGTTCTCCACTTCAGGGAGTTGACCTGGAGAGATCAAAGATATCAAAGGAGTTTCGAACAATAGTCTAGAAGCAGTACTTGGCAGGACAGGTTTGACCAGTTTGGGGTTTTAAAACGTTCATGTGGCTTTTGTTTTTTTCTTTCTTTCTTTCTTTCTTTCTTTCTTTCTTTCTTTCTTTCTTTCTTTCTTTCTTTCTTTCTCTCTCTTTCTTTCTTTCTTTCTTTCTGTCAGAGTCTCTTTCTTTCTTTCTTTCTCTCTCTCTCTCTCTCTCTCTCTCTCTCTCTCTCTCTCTCTCTCTCTCTTTCTTTCTTTCTCTCTCTCTTTCTTTCTTTCTGTCAGAGTCTCACTCTGTGGCCCAGGCGGAGTGCAGTGGCACACGCATGGCCACCACAGCCTCGACCTGCTAGGCTCAGGCGATCCTTCCGCCTCAGTCTTCCAAGCAACTGGATCTACAGGAGTGAGCCACCACACCCATCTAATTTTTCTTGATTTATTGTAGAGACGAGGTCTCACCAGGTTGCCCAGTCTGGTCTTGAACCCATGGGCTCAGGCAATCCTCTCACCTCTGCCTCCCAAAGTGTTGGGATTACAGGCATGAGCCACTGTACCCAGCATTTTTTTCAGCATGTTTTAAAACATTTAGCATTTCAAGCATACACAGCAGGAGACAGAGTAGCATCAATTAATGGCCAATCTGATTTCATCAACGCCACACCCACTTTTCCTCCTCCTCACCTCTTCCTTACTGTTTTTGTTTATTACTTTTTTGAGTTGGGGATCTTATGCTGTTGCCCAGGCTGGAGTGCAAAGGGCATGATCACGGCTCACTGCAGGCCACCCCTCCTGGGCTCAGGCAATCCTTCTGCCTCAGCCTCTCAAGTAGCTGGGACTACAGGCATGTGCCACCACATCCGGCTCATTTTTAAATTGTAATTTTGTACAGACAGGGTCTCACTATGTTGCCCAGGCTGGTCTTGAACTCTTGGGCTCAAGCAATCCTCCCACCTTGGCATCCCAAAGTGCTGGAATTACAGGTGTGAGCCATAGCGCCTGGCTCCTTTTGGATGCTTTGAAGTAAATCCCAGATATCATGTTTTTATCCACAAATACTTCAGCATGTATCATTTAAAGAGGAGAAATCCGGCTGAGTGCAGTGGCTCAAGCCTGTAATCTCAGCACTTTGGGAGGTCGAGGTGAGAGGACTACCTGAGCCCAGGAGTTCGAGACCAGCCTGGGCAACTTGGTGAGACCTTGTCTCTACAATAAATCAAGAAAAATTAGGTGGGCATGGTAGCACACGCCTGTAGTCCCAGCTACTTGGAAGAATCACCTAAGCCCAGTGGGCTGAGGCTGCAGTGACTGTGAGCATGCCACTGTACTCCAGCCTGGGCAACAGAGTGAGACTCCAACTCAAAAAAAAAAAAAAAAGAGAGAGAGAGAGAAAATCCTTATAAACATAGCCTTGATACCAATATTGCTCCCAAAATAATCAACAGTAATATCTTAATATCATTCAGTCACTTTTTAAAAAAATTTTTTTGTATTTTATTTTTAGAGATGGGGTCTTGCTATGTTGTCCAGGCTGGTCTCAAACTCCTGGCCTCAAGTGATCTTCTGAACTTGGCCTCCCAAAGTGCTGGGATTAAAGGTGTGAGCCACCACCCTGGCCCATCCAGTTGCTTTTCTATATTCAAATTAACTGCTTGGGTGTCCACATGCCCAGATTAACTAAAGGCCCAGTTTCTCTCTTGGGTCCCCTTCCCTGGTGAATCACCCAAGACACTGGTCTGATTCCATCCCACTTCTGCCTCCAAACACCCTGAGGAGAAAAAACTAGAGACTCCAAGCAGAACCCCCAAAGGCACCTTCTTTTCACGCTGCCATTGCTGCCCCTGGTTCTTCTTCTGCCCAGCCATCCTAATTCTCTGCTGTCCAGCACCTGTCCAGACCCCAAAGGCTGTCCAAGGAAGGCTGATCCCTCCCTCTGAGGAGCCCTGGGAGGAGACACCAAGCACTGGGATCCCAAGTATATAACTCCTTGCTCCCCCACCCCCAGCACTCAGCTCTTGTTTCCACAACGTGCCTGAGGTCTTACAGCCACAGCCCTTCCACCCCATAAGAACTCACCTTTCCCAACAAGTCTTTACCATGATGTTGAGCTTAATCCAGCTTCTTCCTTCTTGGTGAGTTGCCCAAGGGTTCCTACACCACCACCACCACCCCCCCCTGGGGCGCTGACCCCACCAGGACCCTCTTTGCCCATCAGAGAAGGGACATTCCTGAAAAGTGAATGGCCAGGCCCTCCCTGATCTTTCTAATCTCAGGAATCTCTTTGACTCCCAGGGAAACTTGCCCTGGGACAGTCTTTGCATAGCAAGGGCTTCTGGGAGAGGCAAGCCATTTCCGGCCTTGTGGTTTTGGTACACCCCTCCCCTAGCCAATGGTCGTCTGTCCCTGGTAAGATTTATACAGGTAAGAGGGGTGGCCCAAGATGGGCTCCAAGATGATCTGCTACCTCCTCCTAGACAGGCTGTGTTGTTTTGCCTTCCTTTTGTTCGCTGTTTAATTTTCATTTTTGTTCCTTTATTTTTTGAACAGCAATACATCTGCCTGGTTCAAAATTCACAAAAGGCCGGGCGTGGGCTCAGGCGATCCTTCTGCCTCAGCCTTCCAAGTGGCTGGAACTACAGGCATACGCCACCATGCCCAGCTAATTTTTTGATTTATTGCCTCATGCCTGTAATCTCAGCACTTTTATGCCTCATGCCTGTAATCTCAGCACTTTGGGAGGTGGAAGCAAGAGAATTGCCTGAGCCCAGGGGTTTGAGACCAGTCTGGGCAAATGGCGAGACTTCATCTCTACAATAAATCCAAAAATTAGCTGGGCGTGGTGGAGCCTGCCTGTAGTTCCAGCTACTTGGAAGGCTGAGGCAGAAGGATCACCGGAGCCCAGCAGGTCGAGGCTGTGGTGGCTGTGAGAATGCCACTGTACTCCAGCCTGGGTGACAGAGTAAGACTCCAACTCAGAAGAAAAATAAAAATAAAAATAAATTCACAAGAAGCCAGGTGCAGTGGCTCACACCTATAATCCCAGTAATTTGGGAGGCTGAGGCAGGAGGATTGCTTGAGCCCAGGCATTCAGGACCAGCCTGGGCAACATAGTGAGACTCTGTCTCAAAAAAAGAAAAAAATTAGCTGGGCATGGCAGTGCCAACCTGTAGTCCCAACTACTCAGGAGGCTGAGACAGAAGGAAAGTGTGAGCCCAGGAGACCGAAGCTGTGGTGAACCATGATTGTGCCACTGCACTCTACCCCAGGCAACAGAGTAAGACCCTGGCTCAAACAAACACACGCAATTCAGAAGATAACCAAAGATGTATAGAGAAAGTCTCCCTTCCACCCCTGTCCTCACCCACCCAGATCCTCTCTCCAAAAACAACCCATTTTATGAGTTTCTTGGATTTCCTTCAGACATTTGATGTATATATAAGCAAATATACATACATCTCTCTATATATTCCATTCCCTTTGACATAAATGGTGGCGCGCAACCCACAATGTTCTGCTCCTTGATTTGTTTTTCACTGAACAGTATCTGTTTACAATTAATCCACAGAGCTTTCTGTTCTTATTACAGCTGCAGAATACAGTATATTCCAAAGTATGAATGTTCTCCAAGTCATTTAACTAAACGTCTTCTGCTGGTGGACTTTCAAGCTGTTTGCAATCTGGTGACAAATGCAGTCATGTGTCACATAACAACAGGGATAGGTTTTGAGAAATGCATCATTGGGTGATTTCGTCATTGTACAGACATCATAGAGTGACTTACACAAACCTTGATTGCATAGCCGACTACACACCTTGGCTGTATGGTATAGCCTATTGTTCCTAGGCTACACCCTTGGCCAGCATGTTACTGAATCAAAAACTTTAGGGCCAGGCACGTGCAGTGGCTCACGCCCATAATCCAGCACTTTGGGAGGCTGAGGTGGGAGGATTGCCTGAGCCCAGGAGTTTGAGCAACAAACTCCCAAAGTGCTGGGATTACAGGAGTGAGTCTGGGCAACATAGGGAGACCATTACTCTTCAAAAAAATAAAAATTGGCCAAGTGTGGTGGCATAGGCCTGTAGGCCCAGCTACTTGGGAGGTTGAGGTGGGAGGTCGAGGTTGTGGTGAACTGTGATCATACCACTTCACTCCAATCTGGGCAACAGTAAAACTACTCAAAAAAAAAAAAAAAGAAACAAAGAAAATAATGAACTCTAGGCATATGTAACACAATGCTATTTGTTTATCTAAACAGAAAGGATACAGTAAAAATACAGTGCAACAATCTTATGGGCCTGCTGCCACCTACCCAGCCTGTTGACCAAGATGTCATTAGGTGGCTCATGACTGTCACTGTACTGAATAAACCTACAAAACTTTTAACTAGCAACTTCCTAGCTTAGAAACAACAAAGTTCCAATGAAAGGAGGCACCCTGTGATCTAAGAGAAAGAATGATAAAGTACTCTGGATGCGCCTGTAAACCCAGCACTTTGGGAGGCAGAGGCAAGAGGATTGCCTGAGCCATGGGTTCAAGACCAGCCTGGGCAACTTGGCGAGACTTCATCTCTACAATAAATAAAAAAATTAGCTGGGTGTGGTGGTGCATGCCTGTGGTTCCATTTACTTAGAAGTTTGAGGTGGAAGGATCCCCTGAACCCAGCAGGTCAAGGCTGTGGTGGCCTTGAGTGTACCACGCTCTCCAGCTTGGGCGATAGAGTGAGACTCTATAAATAAAATAAATAAATAAATAACTACTCTGGATGATCAGAAAAGATAGAACTTACTTGAGGTTGGCTGGGGATGGGAGAGAAAAATTGTGTGGAGTGGAAAAGACTGAATCTGCAGGAGGGGAAATCACAGATGGATTCATTTTTTGTGTGTGTGTGCTTGCTACTTCTCGGCAAATGTCTCTGGTTTCTTTTTGGTAGGTGGGGAGAAAATGAATATAAACAGGCACTGCAGACATGACATCTTCCCACACTGCACTTGATGCTCTGAATTATTAATTAGGATTTTAAATATATTGCTCCGTTCACGAGGTTATATTTAACTTCATATACTGACAATCTGAGCTTCGTACCTTCCTGGATTTGAAAATTAATTTGCAACAACAGGATTCCTCCTGTGTTTGTTCGGAAAACCATGCCTATAGCAAGGGTGGGGAATCATTTCAAGCTGACCCAGAGAGGTAAAAAGTCAACTGAGATCTGCGATAGCACCCCCAAACAGGAACTAGGAAAATGGGAACATCCACAATTAGCTCCTGGCACTCTCACTGTGAGGTTCAACCTTCCAGAAAATTCTATCTAGTACTGTTGGGACAGACTTGGGTTTTGGCATCAACCAGACCTGAGCTCAAATCTAAATTCTGCCAAAACCTAAGATACAAAAATATTTTGCAATTATTATAAAGATTTATAGCCCGGTGGAGAGGCTCACGCCTGTAATCCCAGCACTTTGGAAGGCAGAAGCAAGAGGACTGCCTGAGCCCAGGGGTTCGAGACTAGCCTGGGCAACTTGGTGAGATCTCGTCTCTACAATAAATCAAAAAATTAGCTGGGCGTGGTGGTGCACACCCGTAGTTCCAGGTACTTGGGAGGCTGAGGCGGAAGGATCACCAGAGCCCAGCCGATCGAGGCTACGATCGAGGCTGTAGCTGGAACTATAGGTGTGAGCATGCCACTACACTCCAGCCTGGGCAACAGAGTGAGACCCCAACTCAAAAAAAAAAAAAAAAGACATGCAGGCATCTTGTAAAATGGATGATACTGCAGCCTTTCATAGAGACAAAACATTGGAAGCAATTTAAATGTCTATTGAAATGAGTTTGGAAAAATAAATTGTGATACATTCATATTGCTGCGAACTGACCTAGGCCAATTGGTCAGGCACACATCTGAAGCTCTCTTGAGAGAGAAAGTGAGGCCTACTTACTCCCCATCTTGCTACTAGGTTAGAACAAAAGCAGGTCTCACGCAAAAATTAGCCACATATATCAACAAGCCGGTACGACAGTTATACATTTTGGTGGACTCAAACTCAGCTCTCGGCCCTTGCAAGAAAGGTTCATTTGCAGCAAAAGCTACTGTGCTCTAGAAGCAGGATTCCTTTAGCCTTGTAGGCACAATCAGGCAACCGGAACATCCAAATTCATGGCTGGACAATGGGCCCATTAGAGATCTGGTCACGGGCCACATGCCTGTCTAGAGTCAACCACCTTGATCGTGTAAGGGTGAGGGTATCTCCAATATAGCTCAGCCAATCCACACTCCTTCAACACTTCTCAGTTCAACAGTAAGAGCACATTTCTAACAGCCATTGTGTGAATTAACCTGAACACTTATTATACTCATTAGCAACACATCTGGCAACAGCTGTAAGGACAGCTGACTGCCCCAAGAGAGTAACTTACAGTAAATACAGTAACGCTCATGTTTACAACACACTGTCTGTATTTAAAATAAATTACGGGTACCATAACGCAGACAGTGGAATATAATGTGCCTGTTAAAAAGAATAAGATATATCTCTACTTCTGCCATGGCAAGGTAGCTAAGACATTTTCAAGTAAAATAAGCAAAAATATGTAACATGATTTATTTTTAGAAAAAATCAAATCACATATATATGATTAATGGATACAGGTTGAAAGTCTAGATAGACACAGAACTTAGTGTTAACTCTAGACAGTATGACTAGAGGGAAGAGATGGGAGAAGCTTTCTACTTTTTTCTTCATGCATATCTATATTTTGAATTCCTTCCACAAGTATGCATAACTTTGGTAACATGAGTTTTAAAAATTGACATTTTTTTTAGTCGAAATCTCACTGTCACCCGGGCTGGAATGCAGTGGCACAATCATGGCTCACCACAGCCTTGACCTCCTGGGTTCCAGTGGTCCTTCTGCTTCGGCTTCCCGAGTCGCTGGAACTATAGGTGCACAACACCTTGTCTGCAATGACTGCGGTGAGCCGTGTTCATGCCACTACGCTCCAGCCTGGGCAGCAGAATGAGACTCTGACTCAAAGAAGAAAAAAAAAGGCTGCCCAGGTTCAGGAGGAGGGAATTTACTTAGACCCCACCTGTCCATGGAAGCCTGTCAAAGTCAAAGTCACATTGTAAGAAGAGCTTATGGGCTAGGATATTTATTGGCATGACCATCTCTGGAAAATACAATCTGCCATGAGGGTTTGCATATAGATGGGAGACAATGGTTGTCATGGCTAATCAAATACTATCCAATGGAATGCTATTTTCCCCTACAGTATATCATAAACACTTCACCACATAATTATTCTTCTGTAGCTTCATTTTATAAAAAGTATTAATTTTTAGGCCAGGAGCAGTGGCTCATGCCTGTAATCCCAGCACTTTGGGCGGCTGAGGTAGGAGGATTGCTCGACTCAAAAAGAAAGAAAGAAAGAAAGAAATGGTTTCATTAAGTTAGCCATTGACAATCTAACAAATTTCAGTGAATTTTATTTATTTGTTTATTTATTTATTTATTTATCTTTTTTTATTTATTTGAATTAGAGTCTCACTCTGTCATCAAGGCTGGAGTGCAGTGGTACACTCATGGCCACCGCAGCCTCGACCCACTGGGTTCAGGCAATCCTTCCACCTCAGCCTTCCAAGTAGCTGGAACTACAGGTGTGCGCCATCATGTCCAGCTAATTTTTTGATTTATTGTAGAGACGAGGTCTCGCTGAATTTCCCAGGCTGGTCTCCAATCCTGGGCTCAGGCAATCCTCTCCCCTTTACCTCCCAAAGTGCTGGGATTGAAGGTGTGAGCCACCATGCCCAGCCTTCCAGGCACTGTTTTAAGTTCTGCCCAGGTTAACTCATTTAATCCTCACACGACCTATGAGATAGGCACCCTCATCAGCTCCATTTTTATAAATGAAGCAACTGAGCTCTGAAAGGTAAAGTAACATGTCCAACATCACACAGGCAGTTGGATAACAGAGGCCATGTCTTACTAGCTCTTAACACTGCTGTTAGATATCCTTGGATTCTGCCAATAAAAGACTTTTCTTTTCTTTTTTTTTTTTTTGAGTTGGAGTCTCACTCTTTATTGCCCAAGCTGGAGTATAGTGGTATGCTCATGGCCACCACAGCCTTGAACTGCTGGACTCAGGTGATCTTTCCACCTCAGATTTCCAAGTAGCTGGAACTACAGATGCACGCCACTACACCCAGCCAGTTTTTGTGATTTATTGTAGAGACAAGGTCTCACCAAGTTGCCCAGTCTCGTCTTGAACCCCTGGGCTCAGGCAATCCTCTCGCCTTGGCCTCCCAAAGTGCTGGGTTTACAGGCTGAGCCACTGTGCACTACCTAAAAGGCCCCTCTTTTTGTGAGATCTTAAGGGAGAACAAGTCACTTGCAACCAAATTATTTCTGATTAAACCAAGTATGTATAGGGGCGTTCCAACTTGTTAAAATGTGATTCAATTAGACTGCACAAGAACAAGAGAGGGAGACTGCAATGATTGCAGGAAGCATCGTGATGGCTTCAGGTACAAGTGTCACTGCAGGTCGCTGGGGCTTCCAGGGTTGAGACTCACCTGCTGGTGCTGTCATTGCTGGGGACAGGGCTGGGCAGAAAGAACTGTGGACAGGAAGGAGAGAAGGAAGGCAGGGGGCCAGTCAGGCGGAGAGCATCGGTTCCCAAGCCAAGGCAATTTCAGGAAAAGAGGGTGGAAGGAAATGAATCAAAACTCCAGCTGGGTTAGGTAAAAACTGAGGAAATCTGAAGAAAGTATGGACTTTAGTTAATAATAATGGATTAATATTGGTCCATTGGTTTTGACAAACACACCAAGCTAATGTAACATGTTAACAGTGGGGGAAACTTGGGTATAGATTATACAGAATTCTCTGAACTATCTTTGCAACTTGTGTGTAAATCTAAACCTATTCTAGAGTAAGAAAAAAAAAGATGATTCAAACAAACTCCAAGCGGAAAGCTGAACTGGCACCAAGCAAGAGACAGTCTGGCTGTGGACAGAGGAGACAGCCAATGCCAGAGCAGAAGTCTGAACACCAGGTGAGCTGGAACACAGCCTGTGAGCTCTTGCAGGGTGAGGTCTGAGTCCGATTGCCTTCGCCCCCCTACACTGAGCGCACACCCACGCCAGAATTTGAGATCTGTGCGGAGCAAACAGGTGAGGAAATGACAATTGCAATGCAAAGCCAGGCTCCCTCGTGCCTCTCTCCCTTCTCTCCCTAATGCTGGAGAGCGGGTCAGTGCAAGGCAACCCCGCAGCCTGCTGGGGGCAGGGGTCCTGGTGTGGCCCTCCCGGGGGTGAGGAAGGCTATCTGGAGACTGGAGATTTTTCATTAATAAGTCATCACATTCATAAAGAAGAGGAAGTAGCTGTCGTGGGTGATGAGAGAAAGCGGAGCACAGTTGGTTTCCTGAGGCTGGTAATGGATCCGTAATGACCAGTTCATACTCCACAGTCTAGACTCGTTCCCCTTCTGGTCAGCAGGACGGATGCCCCACAGCTGTGGAGCTGGAGCGTGGTCTCCCAAGGGCGATTGGAGTTGCTGGAAACTTTAATTAGCTGCAGGGATGGGGGAGGAAGCAGTGAATAGGGCAGGAGAAAGGGTGGTCAGGTGGGTCTGAGGGCCCAGCAGAGAGCTATTCCCAGGGGCAGGGGAATTTCCACAGCAGCCATCAGCAGCCTGTTGTAGGAAGGGAGGGTAAGACGCACCTGCTGTCAGAAGACCTGGGAGGAAAGGGAATGGGTTGCGGTCAAGAGAAAGGATGAGGGTTCCAAGTGGAATGGGGAAGGCGGAAAAGACAGAAGGGGATTTGGGAGGCAGAGGTGAGAGGATTACCTGAGCCCACAGGTTCAAGACCAGCCTGGGCAACATGGTGAGACCTCGTCTCTAAAATAAATCAAAAAATTAGCCGGGCATGGTGGTGCGCGCCTGTAGTTCCAGTTACTTGGAAGGCTGAGGCAGAAGGATTGCCTGAGCCCAGCAAGTCAAGGCCGCGGTGGCCAGGAGTGTGCCACTGTACTTCAGCATGGGCGACAGTGAGACTCCAACTCAAAAAAAGTAAAAGACAGAAAAAAAAAAATAGAGGACCGCCTGCTCAGGCGGTCAAGCATACCAACCAGCTCCTGTCAGCTCCAGAGACATAGACTTTCTCTTTTTAGAGACAGGGTCTGTCCTTGGGCTATTGGTTTCAAAATCACACACACTCACCTGCAATTCTGAGATTAGGGAGCTGCTACTTCGCTGCCACAATTGCTAATCCCACTGCAGTCTCACCACAAAACTGATGACTGAACACGGGTGTGGAATCTGGCCCCCTCACCACATGCATGTGTGTCTGATCCTGTTTGCCGGTACCGCAGCAGCAGAATGGTGTCTGTCTTACTTTTGTTTCCAAAAATATCTCACAAGTGCATCTCATTGGTAAAATCCAAATTGCACTCACAAAATTCTAGCGCAAGGGAGTCTGGGTAATACTGTTTTTAGCTTTCCAGCCCCTGAGATAAGGGAGGAACCACGGGAAGGGGTAGAAATGGATACTGAGTTTCTAGCACCACTTCTATGTGCTAATGTATGTATATGTTTTAGATAAGAAAGTAGCTACACAGTCATCTCAAAGACACAGAATGGCTTTTGAGCCTTTACAATTTTACTGTTGTTAGATCAAAAGTATCAACAGCTCTTAAGAACGTACTAGTCAGAAGACAGGATTTTGTCAGTGGAAGTTTGTAATTAGGAGCCTGAGAGAAAGAAATAGTGGTACCTACGCAGTGTCCACGTGAGAACATGCTCATTTTAGTGAAGACTTTTTTGGTTACAAGCCTCCAGACACCCAATCAGACCTGCTGATGTGAAAGAGAAGGCTGACCTCACATCCATTAAGATAGCTACTATTTAAAAAAAAACAACAGAAAATAACAAGTGTTGGCAAGGATTTGAAGAAATGGGAATCCTTGTGCACTGTTGGGGTGTAGCCTCTAAAGAAAACAGTAAGGCAGTTCCTCAAAAAATTAAAAATAGAATTACCATATGCTACAGTTTACGTTTTATTTATTTATTTTTTAGTCGGAGTCTCACTCTGTCACCCAAGCTGGAGTGCAGTGGCATGCTTATGGCCACCGCAGCCTTGACAGGATGAGCTCAGGTGATTCTTCCACCTCAGCCTTCCAAGTAGCTGGAAGTATAGGCAAGCACCACCACACCCGGCTAATTTTTTTTTTTTTTTTAATTTATTGTAGAGACAAGATCTCACCAATTCCCCAGGCTGGTCTCAAACCTCCGGGCTCAGGCAATCCTCTTCCCTCCATCTCCCAAAGTGCTGGGATTACAGGTGTGAGCCACCATGCCCAGCATATGCTATGGTTTAAATGTGTTCCTTTGAGATCACGTGTTGGAAACTTAATCTCCAATGCAACAGTGTGCAGAGGCAAGACCTTTAAGAGGTGATTAGGTCACGAGGGCTCTGCCTTTATGAATGAGTTCATGACATTATCATGGGAGTGAGTTGGTTATTTGGAGAGTAGACTTGTTATAAAAGTGAGTTTGGCCCTCTTCAGCTCTTTTGCTTGCTCTCACTCTCTCTTGCCTTCTCGCCTTCTGCCATGGGATAGCACGGCAAAAAGGACTTTGCCAAATGCTGGCACCTTGATATTGGACTTCCCAGCCTCCAGCATTGTAAGAAATAAATTATCTTCTTGTAAATTACCCAGTCTGTAGTATTCTGTTATATCAACACAAAATGGACTAAGACATGACATGATCCAGCAATTCTATTCTGGATTATATAGCCCAGAGAATTGAAAGCAGGGTGTCAGAGATGTTTGCATGCCCATGTGTTCATAGCAGCATTATTCACAATGGCAAAGAGGTGAAGGCACTCCAAGTGTCCCTCAAAGGATAAATGGATAAACATTCAGGCTGAAAAAAGAAGACAATTCTGACATATGCTATAACACGCATAAACCTTGAGGACATTATGCTAAGTGAAATAAACCAGTCACAAAAAGGCAAATACTGTATGATTCTACTTTTATGAAGTATCTAGAGTAGTCCAAGTCATAGAAACAGAAGGTAGAATGGTGCTTGCTGGGGCTACTGGAATGGGGTATTAGTGTTTAACAGGTAGAGTTTCACATATGCAAGCTGAGAAAAGTTCTGGAATTGGATGGTGGTGATGGTTACACAACAATGTGAATGTACTTAGTGCCACCAATCTATACAGTTCAAATGGATGAGATGGTCAATTTTATATTATGTGTATTTTACCACAGTTAAAAATATTTTTTAAAAAGAGGAGGTTGCATTCTAAGAATTCTGGGGCATCACACATGTGTCTAAGTCAGGGAATGCAGTTGAGTCTCTCCGGGATAAGAACCCAGAATTTTAAAGCTGGGAGGAAGTGCAGACACATTTGGTCTTTCCTACTTGTCTCTGGGTGTTTGCCTCACTCCTCTCTTTCTGCAGCCCAGTTTCTCCACATGAGTATGCGGTGAAAGATGGTCATTCGCAAGTCTCTCTGTTCAAGTGTTATAAGAGAATCATCTTTTGGCCTCAGCCCCAGAATTCTAGGATAGAGAAGCCCATTGGTCCAATCTGGGTCACGTGACCACCCAGGTTCAGTAGGCCAGGGGCGTGGCCTCATAAAGTACAGACAGGACCGCAGGGGTCATGGAGGGGGGTGGGAAGCTTGAATGGCAAGGTGTAGTCCATGCAGTCTCAAAATGACTTATTCCAGTGCCATCAGTCTGACATAAACATCCAGCCTGCCCTGTGGATACATTCCAGCTGTGGAGATGGGCACGCCAGAGCCTACTGCATTAAATATTTGCTCTAATTGTATCCTCATCAAGTCTATTTTGAGTAACTAGGAGTCCTGTGTCACTTGCAGTTTTGGAGAGAATTCACTAACCAGGTTGACATGAATATGCAGACTATCACATAATCCCATAACTCACTGTAAATGAACAAACTGCTTTTTGCAACATGAAGATCTTACGAGTTCATTATTTTGGGTCGATGTCATCCAGTTGGAATCACTCTGGGACACTGACAGAACTGGGGTTTCTGGACTGGAAAGCTGAGGACTGGCTTCTGCCCTGTGGTAAATTCCCGTGGTAGTCACCATCTCTAAAATCTCCTGGAAGACAGCCGTTAGCATGCCAACCACAACACTGGCCTTTCTTTGGAAACTTCCACACTCACTGAAGACATGTTTTGTAAACATAAGATTCTCCAAACATAAATTGAAACCACATTCAAATAATTTCCTACCAAGTCAAAGAGAGGTACACCGTCTCAAGATTCAAAAAAAGCAAACTGGATTTTTAGAACCTTTCTATTGTAAAACATAACACACAAATGAAGACATAATATCAATTTCAGAATATGGGGAATCATAAAATGAACACGAGTTAAACAACCACCACCTAGGTTAAGAAATGACCAGCAACCCTGAATCCTTCAGCATGTCCCTTTCAGAAGAAGCCTCCCGCCCTCCACCCTAGAGGTAACCGCTGTTCTAATTTGGTGGTAATCATTTTCTTGCTTTTCTTTATACTTTGGCCACCTGTGCTGTCCCCTTAAGCAATAGTTTCTTTTTGTCTGCTGTTGAACTTTATATAAATGGTATCATACTGTTTGTTCCTTTTTCATATTATATATACATCATATAATTATATGTACTATATTATTTATGCTTATTCATTTTCATTGTGGTATGATATCCCATTGTATGACACATACCATTCTATTGTTAGTGGACATTTAAATCGCCTCCAATTTTTGGCTATTATAAACAATGCTGTTAGAGACATTCTTCTTTCTTTTAAAAATTTATTTATTGATTGATTTTCTGAGTTGGGGTCTCACTCTGTGGCCCAAGCTAGAGTGCAGTGCCAGGATCACAGTTCACCACTACCTGAACCTCCTGGGCTCAGGAGATCCTTCTGCCTCAGTCTCCGGAGTAGCTGGGACTACGGGACATGCTTCCACGCCCAACTAATTTTTGGATTCTTTGTAGAGATGAGGTCTCTCTATGTTGTCCAGGCTGATCTCGAATGCCTGGGCTCCAGCAATTCTCTCGCCTCGGCTTCCCAAAGTGCTGGGATTACAAGTGTGAGCCTCTGTGACTGCACCCTCCCTCCTTTTTTTTCCAACAGGGACCACTGCAATGGGGTCTTGCAGTGGGGGAGACAGATTGGACTCAACTTCAGAAACATTCTTGTATATATATTCTAGCACATGTAAGTGCATATTCCTGTAACATTTATTCCAAGGAGTGAAACTGCTGGGTCAGAGGGTGTGTATGTCTTCAATTATAATAGATTAGGCAATATTCTCCAATATTGTTGCACCAATTTATATTCCCACCAGTACAAGATGTGAGTTTCATGGTTTCAGATTTGCATTTCCCCAACTGCTGATGAGGTTAAGGATATTTTTATATAATTGTTGGACCTTGGATTTCCTCTTTTGTAAAGTGCCTGTACAAGTCTGTAGCCCATTTTATTATCAGGTTGTCTTTTTCTTATTGATTTGTAGGTGCAATGTATATATTCTGGATACAACTTATGTTTTTCCATTTTGTGGCTTGTATTTTTACTAACTTTATGGTGTCTTTTTCTTTTAGAACTGTTAGGTTAAAATATATATCCTAGCGGGGTCTCCAAAATGTTAGATCAGACTCGCCAGGGTAGGGTTGTGCAAACTGGTGCCACATGGAAGATGCAAAGAAGTCAGATTAGAAAATATAGTTTATTTAGAAAGTAAATTAGAGAGAAGAGAAAGAAGATTCACCTCCCCAAGGTAAGGGAGGGGGCCAAAGCTAAGAAAACATGGCAGCCACAGCTCAAAGAGTCACATGGACACACCAGAGTTTAACAAAGCAATGGCTAAAGCCAGGCTCGGTGGCTCAGCCTGTAATCCCGCGCCTTTGGGAGGCTGAGGTGAGTGGATTGCTT
>NW_007026751.1:217446-229412 GCF_000164805.1 Carlito syrichta | reverse complement strand
TTGCCCAGACTGGAATGCAGTGGCCGCTCCCGGCCACTGCAGCCTCGACCCACTGGGCTCCAAGGTAGGAGAGGGTACCAAAGTTTAGGAAACATGGCAGTGGCCATAGATCAAAGAGCATATGGCCACATCAGAGTCTAGTAAAGCAATGGCAAATGGCTGCTTGAGGTTGAATGCTTTTAAACATTCTCTTTTGATGGGGGCAGGTCTTTAAGGTGGTTGGGTGGTGGTCTGCTCCAAGTCATCACGAAGGGGCAGGTAAGCACAGGTACTGATGTCAGGCGATGGACTGCTGGCATATGGGTGGGCTAGTCACATGATTACTGCCATGGTGATGAGGTCTGTCTGTGTCATGAAGGTCACAAAGGGTTCATTAGGTTAACCTGGGTCTTATGGGTGGAGGCAAGTACTTGAAATAGAAAAGCTAATTAGTACAAAACAAGTTGGGGAGGGGGTTGTAAAACAATTATCAATAGCTACCTGTGATCGGCCTAGCACTAGTGTAATTGATATTAATGGTAAATTCATTGGGGAAAAAAGCTACCTCTAAGAAACTAGTCCTGTCCTTGGCTAGTGATTAGAGGGTAAAGTGAAGTGAACTGCTAGAAAAACATGATAACTAGGCAGTGTTAAAATGGCTGTTTATTGGCTATATTGATTCCATGTTATATCCTTTCAAGAACAGTTTTAGATTTACAGAAAAATTGAGAATATAGTACAGAGATTTCCCACACACCGACACTCAGTTTTTCCTGTTATTAACATTAGTGTGGCCCATTGGTCACAATTAATGCACCAATATCAAAACGTTATTATTAACTAGAGTCTACACTTTCTTTTTTTTTTCTTAAAGAAGGATTTATTGAGAGGACAGAAAAGCTCCCATAGTGGGTGGGGACTCAGAGGGGGGTCGCCCTATACTTTCAATAAAAAGTCTGAATAGATTTCCTTTTTCTGTTGCAGAATTCCATTCCCGATCCCTTATTACACTTAGTCATCATGTCTCCTTAGGGTTCTCTTGGCTTTGACAGTTTCTCAAACTTTCCTTGTTTTTGATGCCCTTTGGGGAGTAGTGGTCAAATATGTTGTAGAATGCCCTTCTATTGGCATTTGTCTGATGTTTTTCTCAGATTCAACTGGAGTTATGGGCTTTGGTGAGGAAGATCACAAAGGTGAAGTGCTGTTCTGATTACATCAAGGATACACACTATCACATGACTGATCACTGCTGACCTTGACAGTGATTGCCTTGCTGAGATGGTACTTTTCAGCTTTCTGCCCTGTAAAGTCCTCCCCTCCCTTCCACCTTTCCTTTCCATATGTCTGTATATGTTATCTTTTTTTTTTTTTTTAAATCAGAGTCTCACTCTGTCGCCCAGGCTGGAGTGCAGTGGCATGCTCACAGCCACCGCAGCCTCGACCTGCTGGGCTCAGGCGAGCCTTCCACCTCAGCCTTCCAAGTAGCTGGAACTACAGGCGTGTACCACCAGCCTGGCTAAGTTTTTGATTTATCATAGAGATGAGGTCTCACCAATGCTGCCAAGACTGGTCTCAAACACCTGTGCTCAGGCAAGCCTCTCACCTCAACCTCCCAAAGTGCCGGGGTTACAGGCGTGAGCCATGGCCCCCAGCAGTATATGATATCTTTTGAAGAACAGAAATTCTTAAATTTTTTTTAAGAGACAGGATCTCATTGTGTTGCTCTGGCTGGAGTGTACTACAGGTATGTTCTATCATGCCTGGCTAATTTTTTTTTTTTTTAGAGACGAATTCTTGTTATGTTACCCAGGTTAGTTTTGAACCCCTGGCCTCAAGGAATCCTTCTACCTTTGCCTCCCAAAGTGCTAGCATTACAGGTGTGAAACTAGCACATCTGGCCAGAAATTCTATATTTTAATTGAGTGGAGGCTGCATGACCTGGGGGCATAGCATGATCTTGGCCTCACGGGACTCCCTGATGGCTGGTTTGCAGAGACCAGACCACATTGCCAGGCTTACTCTGGGATCACTCAGAACTCACTGCTGGAATTAGTAGGGGGGCTGGCGAAAAGAGTTAGAGAAGCAAATGGAATTATGTATTATTTCATATGTTACATCCTGACCTCTAGTTTTGAAACTCAAGAGCCCAGAAGTTGACATCTTTGTTTTCTGCTGCTTCTTTGAGAGTCCTGCCCTCGGGGCAGCAATGGATGGTTGGTGCCTTGCCTATGTGGCCTGTGGGGAAGAAGACCAAGGCTTCTTTTAGGCTAATAAATGGGGTCATAACTTCAGATACTGTATTATCTTGCCACAGACATAGCCACCTCTAAATGCTTCAGTGGAAAAGTTAACAGCACATCACTGTTGTTTACTGAGCACTCGAGATTGAATCAGAAGGGCTGCACTCACAAAGCAGAACTGCTGACGATTCAGGATGTGACCTTGAGTAATATGCCCTTCTCTGATTTCAATCTCTCAATCTATAAAACAAGGAGAAGGCTTCCTACAGTGTTTATCTTGCTAAATTCCAAGGCTATAAGGAGCAGTAGTGCCCCTTTGAGACTTCAGGTGAAAGGGGGCCTTGGATGTAAAGGATAACCTATTGGCCCTTAGCTCAAAAAGGGATGTTATTTCTCAAGACATAAATAGAGTATGAAAGACCATGAGACTGTGAGGTTTTCTTGAGGGGATGAGGAGGAGGGATTTATTTTATATTCATCTATTTATAATATTTTTAGTCTTCCTCAAAGAACTAAGAATACACTAGAAGTCTTTTAGCTCATTATGCCCCTAACTAAGGTTAATTTAAATAAGTTCTTGCAGAGCCTGTGGTTCAAAACCTGTTCTAGGATATGTAGCAAGATGGACAAAGAATGCAATTTTAGTTGGTGTGAAGAGAGATGAATTAATCATGCTTAGAAATGAATTTTTGGCCAAGTATGGTGGCTCATGCCTGCTATCCCAGGACTTCGGGAGGCCAAGGCAGAAGGATCACGAGCTCAGGAGTTTGAGACCAGCCTAGGCAACATAGTGCGACCTCGTATCCACACAAAAAAAAGAAACTTAATTAGCTGGGTACAGTGGCATGTGCCTGTTGTCCCAGCTACTCAGGAGGCCGAGGCAGAAGGATCACCTGAGCCCAAGAGATCGAGGCCTTGGCGAGCCATGATAGTGCCACTGCACTCCAGCTTGGGTGACAGACCCCAGCTCAAAAAAATAATAATTTTTGAAACATGATGAAACTTTTTCAAGGCACTCACATTAGAGTTGATATTTTTGAAATCAACTGCTTTTGACATTTTGGTTCTAATAATTTCACATTCCTAATGGAAAAAAATGTCTCTTCCCTTTTAGAGTTCTTTAAAGTCACACTTGTGCAAATTTTCTTCTGGAAAAATGCAGATTTGAAAGTTAAAAGTTTCCCATTTTCCAAAGTTGAGTGACAAAACCTGGATTTTATTCCCTAAATTGAGAGTGGCTTTGGTTAAGCACAGTATGTTCTAGAAAGATTAAGCTGAGTGTTTTTCCGATTCCAGTTTTCAGTTGGACAAATTCTTCCCAAGGTGGGTCTGCTACCTGGGAAACCCCTGGGGTCCCTCCTTTCAACTCACTCTAATTTTTTTATCCTCAGGTATTTTCTAAAAAGGAAACAGAGACTGGGAACTGAAGACACAGTAAGGCATTTTCCCCCCATCAAGTCTGTCTTACATTTGTACACTGAACAAATGGTCATACACCTTTGATGGTCCCCTGCTTCCTAGCAAATGAAGCGTAGTTCTTTCATGTACAACTCAAGATCCTCAACAAATATGCCCCTGACTGAAAGTTTTAGCTCTCTGTGACCCATTCCCTATATAATCTCTTTTTTTTGTCAAACCAAACAGTGAATGCTCAACTTGACGGGGGCACCTTACACCTTTCGCTGGAATCTCCCCACCTCCTATCCTTGAGTAATATCCATCTTTCAAGGTCATCAGCTGGGGTGTCATTTGAAACCCCCAGATGCTATACTGTGTCCTTCTTGCCTCACATCATAAGTGAAAGACTATAAATTGTGAAGATCTTGGTCTATATAGTATGCCTAGCTCTGAAATAGCCTCACAGAACACCTTGCCCAGATTGGAAACTGAGTGAATAAATGAATGAAGTAATTAACTAATGTTCTGTCCCACCACATCTTATGAATCAGAAAGTCTTTGGAGGTAGGGTTGCCAGATAGTCAGCAAATAAACAAACAGAACGCCCGGTTATATTTGCATTTCAGATGATCAATGATTACTCCTTTTGGTATAAGCTTGTCCCAAAAAATACATGCGACATACTAAAAAATATTTATTGTTTTTATATGAAATTCAAATTTTAACTGAGCGTCCTGTATTTTATCTGGCACCACTCCTTGGAGGGCAGGGGTTCCCCTAGGCGCCTGGCTTCCTCCCAGCAGGTGCTCATCTTCTGGGTAACTTGCTAGAACGAAACCCGAGCCAGCCCCGCCTTTCACAGCTGGCATCCGGAGCGGGGTGGAGCCACACGATCCGGAAAGACGGACACCCTGCTTGGAGACCATCACCGGAAACTGGCCAAAGGGTCTGCAGCACCCGGGGGGCAGCGCCACATCGCGGCTCTCAGGACCCCTCGAATGGCTACGTCGCCCCCTCTGACCACCTGCCCTACCTTCCATCTCGTGACCCTTCATCACGGGCTGGGGGGCGGGAACGCCCGGCTTGCCATTGCTGCCTACCATTGGCAGGGTCTCCCGTCCATTACCTTAGGCCCCGCCCACCACCACTGACGAGGCCCAGGCTTCGTCCCGTCCGTAGCCGCGGCGTAGCTGGCGATTGGTGGAGAAGGCGCCAGGCGTCCCGGCGGAGGCGGCGGAGGGACGGGCCTCGGGATTCGCGACGAGCCGGAGCGCGTCACCCCTATCGCTGCGGTGGTCGCCCTGTCCTACGGGCCCGCTCTGTGTGCTGCGGCCGCCGCGGCACCATGACTGTGTTTTTCGTGCTCCTGTCCTTGTTGGTGGCGGGTGAGGACCCGGGGGCGGTCGGGACGTGCTCCGCGAAGGCCCTGAGCCTCGGGGGTCGGGGGCGGCGGGGGCGGGTGGTAGTTAGGCGGGTGCCGCAGTGCGGGCAGCCAGTGGTGGCGTCGCCTAGACTGCCTCCCTCTTGGCCTCTTTCCCCGATCGGCCGGTGGCCGTGCGGCCTGACGAGGGGCCGGGGCCAGGCCCAGGGCCGTGCTGCGTGGGGACTCCTGATCCGGCCTCCACCAGCCTCCTCTTTGAGGAAGGCGCGTCCGCCCGCGCTGCTGTCGACCTCCTGTCAGCCCGGCCTCTTCCGGCTTGAGAGGCCCTGCGGAGGACAGGGGAGGATTTCTCAATGAGCCGCTGAACCGCAGCCCTCTGCGAGGGAGAGAAGGCTGACTTAGCTGCCGTCAGCTGCCACGAATTTTTGCATTTGTATGGAGTCTCCTTTTCTAACTGGATGCAGTAATGGGTGAAATCCCCTCCCCTCCCGTTGTTTATTTCAGGACGCCAAAAGTGAGATGGGTCATTGTTTTTATATGGCTGTTTCTTCGGGCGAATAAAAAGCACCTCTCGATAGTTTGTCACAGTTCCCAGTTTAAAGGATTCGGAGACTGGGATGTGAGTCACGTCCTTAGGGTCACATGTCAAGAAATGGTAGCTTTCTGTGTGGAAGCTGGGTTCTGTAACATTCACCAAGAAGAGTGGGAGTCAGCTAATATTTGGTCTATTATCGTGTTATCGTAACAATCCTTGGAAGAGGGTATCATCCTTGTTTTGCAAAATGATCAAACCTAAATGAATTATCCAACACCAAACAGGTAGTAAGTAGCAAAGCTGGATTTGAACCCAGATCAGCTGGTGCCGAAGGCGTGAGGTTTTCCAATATATGTGTTGTGTGACACAAGTAACGCGATTACTGTGTGAGAATGTGTTTAGTGATGGTGGCTGAGACTGAGGTACAGACCCTGAACAAGAGGCCAAGTTGAAAGCAACTTGCAGCTGGGACTCGGTGGCTCAGCCTGCAATCCCACGCTTTGGGGGGCTGAGGTGAGTGGATTGCCCGAGCCCGCTGGTTCAAGACCCGCCTGGCCAATTTGGCGAGATCTCATCTCTACAAGAAATAAAAAAATCAACCGGGTGTGGTAGCACGCACCTGTAGTTCCAGCTACTCGGAAGGCTGAGGCGGAAAGATCGCCGGAGCCCAGCAGGTCGAGGCTGCGGTGGCCAGGATGGCCACTGCACTCCAGTCTGGGCGACAGAGTGAGACTCCAACTCAAAAAAAAAAACAGAAAAAGAAAGCAACTTGAAGGAAGAACTGGTGGGTACTCTGGTTGCCAGTGTGTCTGTTAAAAACTTGAGCCTCTGCTATGTCAGTTGCTGGGGGTTCCTGCTTTTGGAGTGCTGATTTAATTCTGCAGGAGGTATCAAATCAGTGAAGTACTTGAACTCTGCCGGTCTCATCAGTCCCTGGAGGTGCCCAGTGTTGTGTGTTGGTGACAGTTACATTTGTTTTCATGTCCCAAAAGTTTTAGGGTTCTTTTTTCCTTTTGAATCTTCTGTTTCTGGTTCTGGAAAGGTCACTCTGATCTATTGGATACTTTGAGGGAATTTTTAATTTTAATTCAGTTTTTTTTGGAGGGCCATCAGAGTCTCACTCTGTCATCCAAGCCAGAGTGCAGTGGCATGCTCACATCCACCATAGCCTGGACTTACTAGGCTCAGGGGATCCTTCTGCCTCAACCTTCCAAGTAGCTGGAACCACAGGCATGTGCCACCATGCCTGGCTAATTTTTTGATTTATTGTAGAGATGAGGTCTCGCCATGTTGCTCAGACTGGTCTCAAATCCCTGAGCTCAGGCAATCCTCTCGCCTCTGCCTCCCAAAGTTCTGGGATTATAGGCATGAGCCACCACGCCTGGCTAATTCAGTTTTTGAATTTAAAAATACTCCCTTTGATCTGGTGGTTTAAGTGGACATCTATTGAAATTACACGTTTTAATATTATGACTGGTAGTATTTTGATTTAGTAAGATATGGGGTTTTTTTGTTTGGTTTTGGTCTGAGATAAAATAATTTCTTCTGTACATGGTTTGAACATACTTTCCTTACTAGACTAGTCTAATTCATACAAAACAAGAATCTGATCCTGTCAACTTCTGCATTGCTCAGTCTTGTCAGATGAGGTTAAGTTATTATTTTCCACAGTGACTAAATGTGATGTAATGGAAAACATCTTTAAGAGTTCTGACTTCTCTATTTGAGAAAAAAGAAATCCTTTAAAACAGTGTTACCAAACAAGAGAAAGAGAACTAGGGAACTAGAGAGGATAGGAACTAGGGTTATGAATACCATGTCATGAGGAATGTTTAAAAAAATTCAGATATTTAGCCTGGAGAGGAAGGGGATGTCCAATAGAAGAGGGAGTTGATTTGACATTGATGCTTCTGAGGACAAAAGTGTGGACACCCCCCCCCCCCTTTTTGAGTCAGGGGTCTCTCTCTGTTGCCCAGGCTGGAGTGACACAATCATGACTCACCGCAGCCTTGACCACCTGGGCTCAGGCAAGCCTTCTGCCTTAGCCTCCCGAGAAACTGGGACCACAGGTGCACACCACCATGCCTGGCTAATGTTTTGACTTTTTTTGTAGAGACATGGTCTCACTATGCTGTGTAGGCAGGTCTCTAACTCCTGAGCTCAAGCAGTCCTCCTGCCTCGGCCTCCCAAAGTGCTGGGATTACAGGTGTGCGCCACCGTCCCCCCCCAACCGCATTTTAAAAAATTGACTGATTCCACCATCCACCTTTCATAGATCATAGTATGGTAAGGTAGAGTTCCCAGAGGGAAGGACACACCCTCTAGCCCAGAGTGGGGAGGCTGAGGAAACGTCCCCTGGAGAGATGCCTCCCAGGGCAAATATGTGAAAGGTCGGGGTGAAAAGAAAAGGCATTTGAAACAAAACAGCATGTGTAAAAGCACAAGGACAGATCATTTGGTGGGGCTGGAATGTATAGCCATTAAGGTGGGAAGATTCTAGAAATAAGGTTGCTGGAGGTGCCTTGGGTGATATGTTTTGGGTTTTGCCTTGGAGGCTCTGGGCAGTGAGTGAAGACATTTTGGGCAGAAGGGTGAATGAACAGGTCTGTATTTTGAAAAGGGGACGGGAAGACTGGATGGAGGGAGGTGGCGTGGTCAGTCATACGGTAGTTCTGGCGAACCTGGCAGGGCCTGAAGAGTGTTCACTGGACCCAGAAGGGAAAGGATTTGTGAGATAATATGGAAGAAAAAACAAAATTGCCGGAATTCAGTGGTTAATTAGCTGTGGTGCTGAGGAAGGCTTTGAAGACAACTGATTCCAGCTGCTGTGTGGAAGGTGGCATCATTCTTCCAGATAGAGAATCCAGGAGAAGCCCATGGGAAGATGGTGAATTCTGTTTTGAGCCTGTTGAGTCTGAAGCACCACAGGACTTAGAAGGAAATGCTCAGCAGACCATTGGGCATGCAGGTCTAAGGCTCAAAGGATAGCCAGACTGGAAAGAAGAATTTGGGAGCCCCCCAGTGTGTTCTTGGTGTTTGCAGTCCTAGGAGTGATGGGCTCAGCCAGGCTAAGTCGTGTAGGATAGGAAGGTGGTGAGGGTCAGGACCAGAGTTCTCAGGTCTCCAGAGTGGAGTATGCTGGGTGATGTGTTTGGATGCCAGGAGAATGTACTAGAACTTCCATTTTTAGCTATTTCATCTCATTCTTTTTTGAATAATAATGGTCAAATATTTTTGGTGGAATATCCCTCAATTTGGGTTTGTCTGATTTTTTTCCCCCTCATGATTAGATTGGAAGAATACTACACAAGTATCTCATCCTTTCATTTTTGTTTTACTTGAGTCAGGCTCTCATTCTGTCACCCAAGCTGGATTATAGTGGCACAATCATAGCTCACTATAGTCTCAAACTCCTGAGCGCAAATAATCCTCCTGTCTCAGCCTCCTGAGCAGCTGGGATTATAGGCGTATACCACCATACCCAGCTAATTTTTTAGTTTTGTTTTTTTGTGTGTGGAAATGGAGTCTTGCTTTGTGCCCAGGCTGGTCTCAAACTCCTGGCCTCAAGTGATCCCCCTGCCTTGGCCTCCCAGTGCCAGGACTATAGCAGTGAGCCACTACTTTGAAATCTAAAAAATGTAGACACCACTGTTTAAAGGTCAGACACTGTTTAAAGAGAACAACACTGAAAAGCGGCTAGGGGGAGCCAGGGGCCCTGGCTTCACAAAGGCTAAGGCCAGGTGTTTTCTTTTTTCTTTCTTTTTCTTTTTTTTTTGAGTTGGAGTCTCACTCTGTGGCCCAGACTGGAGTGCAGTGGCCGTTCCCAGCCACCGCAGCCTCAACCTACTGGGCTCGGGCGATCTATCCACCTCAGCCTTCCGTGTAGCTGGAATTACATTACAGGCGCACGCTACCACACCTGGCTAATTTTTTGATTTATTGTAGAGATGAGGGCTCACCAAGTTGCCCAGGCAGGTCTCGAACCTGCGGGCTCAGGCAATCCACTCACCTCAGCTTCCCAAGGCGCGGGATTACAGGCTGAGCCACCGAGTCCAGCTTGGCCAGGTGTTTTCAAGGAGGGAGGAGCCAGTATCAGGTGCTTTGGGAAGTTAAGTAAATTAAGGGCTGAAAATTGCCTTTCGGAGTTGGTGAGTCTTTTCGGTGGAATGGTGACATCAAAAGGTGTGGACCAGGTAGTAAATGGGAGATGAAGAAGTAAAGAAACAAATGATAGTTTCCTACTCTCCCAGGATTCTTCCTCTCAAGGGGAGCAGAGGCTTATAACTGGTAGTGACTGGCAGGACCAAAGGAGGCTTGTTTTTGTGGTTTTAGTTTTATTTATTTTTGAGTTGGAGGCTCTCTGTCACCCAAGCTGGAGTGTAGTGACGTGATCACAAATTACTGCATCCTCGACCTCTTGGGCTCGGGTGGTCTGATCCTCCTGCCTCAGCTACTCCAGGTGCTGGGACTACAGGCGTGTGCCACCACACCTGGCTGATTTGTATGTGAGTGTGTATATATAATTTTTTGTAGAGATGAGGTCTTACTGTGTTGCCCAGGCTAGTCTTGAACTCCTGGGCTCAAGCAATCTTCCCTCCTTGGCTTCCCAAAGTGCTGGGATTACAGGTGTGAGCCATTGCACCTGGCCCAAAATATGATTCTTTAAATGTATATGGTACATGGGCGGCAGAGTGAGACTCCAACTCAAAAAAAAAAAAATGTGTATGGTACTTGAAAAGTATAGATCTCCTGCTGGCCCATTTTTCTTAGAGTTTGCAGTACCACTATTCCAGGAATTGAAATGTTGATCAGTTGCAGAAGACTATTTAATTCTGTTAATTTCTTGTCTGCCTTTGGCTACAACAGTTTGGAAATTTCTGCTCTGGCAGCTGTGCTGAATTGAAACTCATAACTCTTCAAGTCGTATCAGCACCATCCTGAGGCCTTTTATTTACTGTCAATACTGTAACCCCAAAGCATTTACTGTAGCTTCTGACTTTATTCCCCTGCCCTATAAAAGGTACTTTCCTTAGTTGAAGAGAATAGCACTGATGTTTTTCTAAAGTCTGATTCTCCCATACTAGGCATGGCCAAGATTTGTTTTGAACATGGAGTTCATCTTTTCATAAGAACCCAGAAGTTTCCATTAGCTACTTGTCCCTGTGTAAGCTAGACCTCGCTGGGTTAATATGTAACATGTGAAGAGGCCAGATACCTCATCCTTAGCCTTGGAGGCCTTGGTAGTTCCTTTATTCTCTTCCTTCATCTTTTAATCCCAGGCCCCAAATCCTTAGACTAGTTGACTGTATCATCACAGAATTCCTTTTCTCACCCTCTTGATATGTCAGCTGCAAACACTATTTCCTGGACTTCGTTGCTAAAGTCTGAAGTATTTATATTTCCATGGTAACATGTTTATCCCCCTGACAGTCATCATCCCATAGGGATGAAAGGAAAGATGTGACCCATCCTAAGATATACTAACCTGCCAGAGTCTTATCGTGAAATATTAGGAACTTTATAAACTTGCATTTTGTAGAGAGGGTTGATAGTAGACATACCTTAGATTTTCATGTTTCTTCCTTTTTGGTCTGTGCCAGTGCTTTGTGGTTTCTTAAATTTTGGAGAAATACCACTGATTTCTTTCTTTTTATTTTTTTTGAGTCAGAGTCTCACTCTGTCGCCCAGGCTGGAGTGCAGTGGCACGCTCACAGCCACTGCAGCCTCGACCTGCTGGCCTCAGGCAATCCTTCCGCCTCAGCCTTCCAAGTAGTTGGAACTACAGGCACGCGCCACCACGCCTGGCTAATTTTTTTGACTTATTGTGGAGATGAGGTCTCACCAAATTGCCCAGGCCGGTCTCGAACCTGTGAGCTCAGGTAATAATCCTCTCACCTTGGCCTCCCAAAGTGCTGGAATTACAGGTGTGAGCCACTGCACCTGGCCAATTACTAAGTCTTGCCAAATTGCGACATGCCTTTCTGAAGGGCCATCTGCAGGGAGGTATCTAGATCCTTAGGAGAATCCTGTTGTGTAGTTGTGCCTTTGTTCCGGCAGAATGTAAACTCTTAGAGTGATACTTTGAAAAAGAATTTGTGACTGGTTAGGAGTCAGCATTTGGTTGAATCATAATTTAGTATGCAAAGTCAGTGGAAAATGGGGTAACATGTATTATATTTAATCATTGTCAAGGTAGGTGTAAAAGATTTAGGATGCAAGCTGAGCTCGGTGGCTCAGCCTGTAATCCCGCACCTTTGGGAGGCTGAGGTGAGTGGATTGCCTGAGCCCGCGGATTCAAGACCTGCCTGGGCAACTTGGTGAGACCTCATCTCTACAATAAATCAAAAAATTAGCCGGGCATGGTAGCGCGCATCTGTAGTCCCAGCTACTTGGAAGGCTGAGGTGGAAGGATCGCCGGAGCCCAGCAGGTTGA
>NW_007026751.1:216384-217426 GCF_000164805.1 Carlito syrichta | reverse complement strand
CCAACTCAAAAAAAAAAAAAAAAAAAAAAAAAAAGATTTAGGATGCTGATGATTCATTTACTGATCTGTTTTCTTCTCAGGCATTTTGGGGAACGAGTTTAGTATACTAAAATCACCAGGTTCTGTTGTTTTCCGAAATGGAAATTGGCCTATTCCAGGAGAGCGAATCCCAGACGTGGCTGCCTTGTCCATGGGCTTCTCAGTGAAAGATGTATGTATCTTTTAAAACAATGTTGTAGCTGCTACTAAGTGCTTCTTTGTTGATTTCTGCTACTAGCCCAAGAAAGCAACAAATAAATATAGATACATTATAGCAAGTTACAAAAGTTGAAATGTTTACAAAATTACCGATTACAAAAGTTGAAAAGTTCATGTGTAGTCGGGGATATTTTGTGTAAGTGCTTCAAACTTGGCTTCTGAAACACTCAACAACAAAAAAAAACAAACCAAATCATTAACATGTAATTGTTTATTTGTAGTAGTGAAATTCTTTGTATATAAGAGAATGCATCTATCCTACTAGTAATAGGATGTACAATTCGTTTTTTTCAGTGCAGGTGATAGGTTCCCTCTAAATGATCAAATGTGTATGCTTTGTGCCTGAGGTTAGAAAAACATCTGGCAGCCCAGGACCTGGGTTTCCGAGAAGGAAGCTACAACCCATTGTCATAACTTGTTGTTCACGTGACTATGGCATAGAGGGCTGGATCCAGGCAGTACCAGAGAGCTGAAGCTGAGCTCTTAGACAAAGGAGCTGTGGCTTGCCCCGCCCTGTTGGGATTTCCCCCCACTTTGTAAGTTTGGAGCTTTTTTTTTTTAGTTGAACTCTCACTCCATTGCCCAGGCCGGAGTGCAGTGGCATGCTCTCAGCCACCACAGCCTCAACCTTCTGGGCTCAGGTGATCCTTCCACCTCAGCCTTCCAAGTAGCAGAAACAACAGGCAGGTGCCACCACGCCTGGCTAATTTTTTTAAAAATTTACTGTCAAGCCGGGCTCGGTGGCTCAGCCTGTAATCCCGCACCTTTGGGAGGCTGAGGTGAG
>NW_007026751.1:209944-216184 GCF_000164805.1 Carlito syrichta | reverse complement strand
GAGCCCAGCAGGTCGAGGCTGCAGTGGCTGGGAGCGGCCACCGCACTCCAGTCTGGGCGATGGAGTGAGACTCCAACTCAAAAAAAAAAAAAAAATTTATTGTCGAGATGAGGTCTCGCCAAGTTGCCTGGGCTGGCCTTGAACCCCTGGGCTCAGGCAGTCCTTGCATCTCCCAAAGTGCTGAGATTATAGGCATGAGCCACCACAGTCCTCAGTCAGTAAGAGGAACTTTCCTCCCAGATCCTGAGTACCCTTGAAATCAGAAGTTCTGCATGGGAACTGCTTCTCTGCCAGGCCAGAGGGTAGAGCCCTGAGCTCTCTACTGTCTTTGGACAGCCAAAGTGAACATGCTTTGCTTGGTTATTTACATTTAAGGTTGTAATCTGTACCTGGTTCTTTACAACCTGCTTGGTTATTTACATTTAAGGTTGTAATCTGTACCTGGTTCTTTACAACCTTAAATTTGTCTATAAATGGCTGTTAAAATAACCACAAGAAATAATTATTAGTAAACTCATATGAGTTTCTTTCAGCAGGAGTTGTTTTATTTATAAAGAGCTTAGTCTAAAGAAAATGTTTTAATGCCAGTCTTGCCATTTCCCTGTGAAAGAAGACAGTGATGTTGTGTGTAAGGGCAAAAATCATATGGCGAAAGCATATCTCCATGGCTACATGAAGAGGAGACTCTTTTGCCATCTGGAATTTTAAAAGTACCTGTTTTGTTTATTTCTCTGCTTTTTTCTGCAAAAGATTTGAAATGACTTACTATTAGACTTTGTTTCAAATCTGTAGAATTTTAAGAAAATGAAGAGAGTGGAAATGAGCATTTTTTTTTTTTTTTTTTTTTGAGTTGGGGTCTCACTCTGTCGCCTAGGCTGGAGTGCAGTGGCATGATCCCAGCTCACCACAGCCTCCACTTCCTGGGCTCAGGCTATCCTTCTACCTCAGCATCCCGAGTAACTGGGACTGTAGGCGCATGCCACCACACCCAGCTAATTTTTTTATTTTTTGTAGAGAAGAAGTCTTGCTATGTTGCCCAGGCTGGTCTCAAACTCCTGGCTCAAGCAATCCTCCTGCCTTGACCTCCCAACTTGCTAGGACTACAGGCGTGAGCTACTGTACCCAGCTGAAATCAGCATTCTTGATGAGGAGATTGCAACTACTGCCAGAGATAAGATGTTTACTTTCCTGTGAAATTCCCTTGCCCATATCATTCTAGAACCCCTTAACTCTGCTGATTAGATGTTACTGGGGAGATGGTTTCCCAAGTGGATCATTTAGCACCATGTCTTGCTTTTCAATGTTTAGGACCTTTCTTGGCCGGGACTCGCAGTGGGAAACCTGTTCCGCCGTCCTCGGGCCACTGTGATGGTGATGGTGAAGGGAGTGGACAGACTGGCTCTGCCTCTGGGCAGTGTCATTTCATATCCTTTGGAGAATGTGAGTATTTATTATAAAACATGAAAGGGTGCCTTTTTAATGTTCTTGTGTTAGTTGTCATTATGAATTGAATTCTAAACACACTTCTCTTGTCTTTTTTTGATGCACAATTTCTTTACCAAAAAAATGACATGGTGATCATAAGTGTACTGAGATCTGACTGTTCTCTACCACTGAGGGCACTCTCTTTCGAGAGCCACCAAGATAACCAGTTGAGGGTGTATCCTGCTGCTACTTTCTTGGGCAATGTCTTGTCACTTTCTCTTCAGAAGGATACTTCTTATTTGCATAAGGAGACTGGAGCTATTTGCTGGCTCACTTATTCTTCCTCTGGCCTTTCAGGCAGTGTGGATGGTGTGATGAGATGAGAGGCCCTCCTCCCACTGCAAGTCTCTAGAAGAGCTGGATAAAATGTCACAAGAACGTTTTTTTATTTTGTTTTCTTTGAGTTGGAGTCCCACTCTGTCGCCCAGACTGGAGTGCAGTGGCCACTCCTGGCCACGGCAGCCTCGACCTGCTGGGCTCCGGCGATCCTTCCGCCTCAGCCTTCCCAGTAGCCGGAATTACAGGCATGCGCTACCACGCCCAGCTAATTTTTTGATTTATTGTAGAGATAAGGTCTTGCCTGCCCAGGCGGGTTTAGAACCCGCGGGCTCAGGCAATCCACTCACCTCAGCCTCCCAAAGCATGGGATTACAGGCTAAGCCACCGAGCCCAGCTACAAGAACGTTTTTACTAACATCACTAAACTTGAAAGCAGGAGGGGGTGGTACACACAAGGTGCCAGATATGAATGGAAAACTCAGAAGCCACAGTGAGGAGCAGGGGCTGGTGCTGGCATTGTGTTCCCTGCAGAAAGCCAGGGACTATAAAATGCTGTCAACCTGTTCTTGAAAAGAGGACTAGTAAGACCCCAGCTGCCACAGGGCTACCACACAGGACCTTTGGCTGTGGGACCTAGAGAGTGTCCTGAGAGAAATTGGAGTTACAGGTTTTTGCCGTACAGAGTGGTTCTTTCCAAGTTCACATAACCTACCACACAGAGACAGCTCCACAGCCCAGGGCTCCTTTGGTCAAAAATGGAAGACGAGTGGAATTTACCAAGCACTTGAAGGGAAAAAAATTACCTGAGAAAGTCAGCAGACGCAACAAACAGAATTCATCCCCCAGAACCACAGATAATAGACCATCTCACAGAGATTTTAGAATACATACATTAAAATTGTGAGATAGTTAAGGAATAGAAATCATGAGGCAATTATACGACATTTTTGAAGCATGGTGCTTTTATTGATATTCACTTCTAAATGTGTCATAATTTAAATTGTGATTATTTAACTATTTAGAAGTGATTCTTTCCAAATGTGTGAGTTTTAAAGCAAATCATTTTTAATTTTTAAGTTTTAAATGTTATTGCATTGTAAGACTGCTCTGTGTGATGTTGAATGTTTGGAAATTCTTTTCAGACTTTCCGTGGTCTAGTCTAGATTATTTTCAAACACACATGGCATACTTATAAAAAATGGCTATGTTCCAGGCCACAAGGCAAATCTCAACAAACAATAAAGAATCAGCATCATATAACCTACCCTCTCTGAACACAGTACGGTTAAATCTGAAACTGATACGATGATACTTTAAAAATGAATGTGGACCCACTTGTTTCCTTTCCCTGTCCACCCATCTCTCCAGCCTTTGGTAGCCTTCATTTTACTCTCCACTTCTAGGAGTTCGATTTATAAGTGAAGCCAGGCAGTATCTGTCTTTCTCTGCCTGTCTTATTTCACTTAGCGCAACGTCCTTCAGGTTTATCCCTATTGCAAATGGCAGGATTTCCTTTTTTAAGGCTGAATAGTATTCCATTGTGTATATGTGCCACATCTTTTTAATCCGTTTATCTGCTGATGGGCACTCTAGCTATTTTCATATCTTGGCTATTGTGAATAATGCTGCAGTGAGCATGAATGTGCAATCAACATGAAGACATTTCTTCAACATGCCGATTTCAATTTCCTTGACTATATTCCCAGAAGTGGGCTTGTTGGATCATGCTTTAGTGATCTGTTGCACAGAATAGTGACTATAATAAGTAATAATGCATTGTATATTTCAAAATGGCTAAAAGAATAGATCTTAGATGTTTTCACCACAAAAAAAGATCAGTATATGAGGGGATAGATTTGTTAATTAGCCTGATTTATCAATCCACCTTGTAAACATATATCAAAACACCACATTGTACCCCGTACATATATACAATTGTTATTCATCAATTAAAAATAAAAAGATATGACTCCAAATTTAAAGCATACTGAACACCCAGAAGACTAAAGTCAAATCAGTACTTAGATGCAGTGAAATTAAATAATTGTTGAGGAAATGGAAGAATCTTGAAAGCTATCAGAAGGAAAGCACGTTTCTTACCTTTGCCGTTGTGGACCAGAAGAGCAGGAAAGGAGAAGCGACAATTATCTAATACCAGGCTAGGCTGGGAGTGTTATTTACATAGTCATCATAATGAAATGATACTATCCACTAAAAATTCTCATGTAACTATTGGGAGGGCCGCGAGATGGAGCAGAGAATGGGGCTGTGATTGGTGATGTAAGAGAGCTCCATCCTTATTTTCTAGGATGCGTGGTAAATAGATAATGCCTGCAAGAGGAGAGAAAAGACAGAGTAATTTAAGCATCTTATTTAGAGATGATGGTAAAAACAAAAAAAGTCAACAAGAAAAGAGAGTTGGAATGAGTGTACTCCTAAATCATTTGTGGCTTGAGGAGGAAATTGCTGTGGAACTTTCTGAATTATTTGAACAATAACAATATTTTTAAAATTGTGATGTGCAGCTAACATGTTAAGAAAAGGGAAATTTATAGCCTTAAATGCACATGTTAGACAATTTAGATCGTCTAGGATTGGAATTAACAAGCTAAGGAAGCCAGAAGAATTTCCAAGTAAATGCACATAAAGTGGAAGGAAGGGAACAAGAAAGATCAAAAGGCAGATTATTTTCACGAGGAGTATTTTAGTAGTTTATGATGTAGTTTCTGTGAACATCATTGTAAAAGATTTCACTTAAAATAAATATATAAAAATCCAAAATGTCATTTCCAGGTTTTTATTAGCATATAATCCAAAAGTAAACATTTAGAACATTTTTACTTGAGAAGAAGCTGTGAAAATAGCTCATTTGATTACTTGACCCTGATTGGCTGCTCATGATACTTCTCCTGGCAGAAGATGATAAATGAAATACAAGGCCTGGAGGAACAACTCCACAAAATATGCAAATTAGAATGTCTTAGAATTCTACTTAATGAAGCTTCCTTTTGATTAGCTAACTGTTTGAAATAGAATTTCAAGTCATATAAATAACAGAAATTCCAGGACATGCATGCATATCCTTATAATACAATGAGAGAAAACAATCATTCCATTTTAAGCAGCTGAGCTTTTTACTTTTTGAGCTTAGATGTTTAGATAGATAGATAGATACTGGTTTTTTGTTTTTGTTTTTGTTTTTTCCTGAGTCGAGGTTACACTCTGTTGCCCAGGCTAGAATGCAGTGACATGATCACGACCATGGCTCACGACAACCTCTACTTCCCGGGCTCAGGTGATCCTTCCACCTTGGCATCCCACGTAGCTGGGACTATAGGTGCACCACCATGCCTAGCTAATTTTTTGATTTTTTTTTTTTTTTTTTTTTGTAGAGGCAAGCCTTCACTGTGTTGCCTGGGCTGATCTTGAATTCCTGGGCTCAAGCGATCCACCCTCCTTCACCTTCCAAAGTGCTGGGGTTACAGGCATGAGTCACCATGCCCAGCTTTATCATTCTTTTTCTTCACCTACTAGTGTTCATTTGACTCATTAGTTTCTCCAGTTTGATTGCTAGGGACATGTCACCTTTAATCTTCAACTTTCCTGGCCCGAGTGCCATTTCTTTCTTTTGTTGTTGTTGTTGTTTTGTTTGTTTGAGTTGTGGTCTCACTCTGTCACCCAGGCTGGAGTGCACAATCACAGCTCACCAGCTCCTGGGCTCAGGCAATCCTTTTGCCCCAGCCTCCTGAGTAGCTGGGACTATAGGCACACACCATCGTGCACAGCTAATTTTTTGATTTTTGTAGAAGTGGAGTCTTGCTACATTGCCCAGGCTGGTCTTGAACTCCCGAGCTCAAGCGACCCTTCCACCTCAGTCTCCCAAACTGCTGGGATTACAGACGTGAGTCACCACTCTTGGCCCGAGTGCCATTTCACTCGGTGAAATAAGACTGGAATCTGCATCATTTGCTCAGTAGCCCCTCCAGAGCCCGAGGAGGTGAACTGTGTGATCACGAAAGGAAAGCACTGGGAGCTGACTCACAGAGGCTGCTAACAACACACTTTTGCAAGTTTGGACTCTCTTCCCTCTCTTCAGTTACTCATTAATTCATTTGAAGAGAATTTTGGGAAGAGTTAATATGCATCTTAAGGAAGAGAAAAAATTGATTTCATTTCACAGTATCATAAAATTGATCACTTAATTTTTATGCTGGGATATCATCAGTAAGATTTATATCATCACATTGATTTATGCCTGTACCACGTTAGCATTAATTTGCTTCTTTTAAACATGAATCTTTAAGTAGTAAGGGAGCTACTGAAAAAAAAGTCGCTGTAAGAAATCTCCATTAAAATTTGCCAGGCGTGGTAGCGCACACCTGTAGTTCCAGCTACTTGGAAGGCTGAGGCAGAAGAATAGCCGGAGCCCAGCAGGTCGAGGCTGCGGTGGCCGGGAGCGGCCACTGCACTCCAGTC
>NW_007026751.1:202368-209869 GCF_000164805.1 Carlito syrichta | reverse complement strand
GCCAAATTGCCCAGGCTGGTCTTGAACCCCTGGACTCAGGCAATCCTCTCACCTTGGCCTCCCAAAGTGCTGGGATTATAGGTGTGAGCCACCATTACCATAATTTATTTTTAGAAATAGTGTAGAGCAAAACAAATCTGCGGGGATAGAAGTCAGAATTGTGGTTGCCCTGGAGAGGGGAGGAGATACTTCTAGGGTGCCAATGATGTTCTGCCTTGGTCTGGCTGGGTTACATGAGTTCATCCACTCGTAAGTGTTTGTTGAGCTGTTACCCCAGGTTTGTGCACTGTATTATATGTATGTTACATTTTAATACAATACTCAAGAAGAAAAAGTAGGTCTTACCACAACTAGTTATTACATTCTGATAAGATCCATCATATGGTCCTGAGATAAAGGCTTCAAAGCTTGTGACATACTTACCACCTTGTCTAAGAGTCTTCGGCCTATCTGGAGACAAATACTAAATCTTATTAAACACTTAACAAATTTGAAATGGAAAGTGAATTCTGTTGCAGTATTTCAGATTCCTCTAACCTCATAAATGCAAGTAAATACTTTATCGTGGAATGCACGTTCATTGTGACATGTTTAGTCGATATTAAAACCAAGTGTACTGCAACTTAAATTCATGAATGGCCACATAAAAGGGTTCATGCGAAGTGGCGGTATGGCCTTCATGCTTGTGAGTTATTTTCCATTTAGGTGCATTGGAAGATGGGGATCCGGCCCACTAGGGGGCTGTTCATTCTGTGTCCTCAAAAGGGCTCTTTGTGTTTGGGAATGATTTGGGTCTTCTACATTTTCGTAGAAAATGCTAGTGCTGTTTTTTGTGTTTTTATTTTTTTTTTAAAGGTTCCTTTTTAAATGTCATCAGAGTGATTTTTCTTCCCACTTTGGTCAGGCAATAATTGCAGTCTCACCCTTCAATTTCAGGCAGTTCCCTTTAGTCTTGACAGCGTTGCAAACTCCATTCACTCCTTGTTTTCTGAGGAAACTCCTGTAGTTTTGCAGTTGGCTCCCAGTGAGGAAGTAAGTGATAAAGTTTTTATTTAAGATGCTTGAAAAAATAAGTTTTCATTATTTGTAAAGGTATTATGAAATATAATTTTGTTACAAAACTTAAAACATTTGATGAAGAATGCTGTCAGTCCTCTGTATGTTGGCATTTATCTGGAGAATGTGAGGAACTCACAATTTGGGGTTCTTCTTGCAGAGAGTGTATATGGTTGGGAAGGCAAACTCCGTCTTTGAAGACCTTTCTGTCACCTTACGACAGCTCCGCAATCGCCTGTTTCAAGAAAACTCCGTTCTCAATTCGCTTCCCCTCAATTCTCTGAGCAGAAACAATGAAGTAAGTGGTGCCATTATGGAATGAATAAATGAATAGCATTATTAATTTCCCATTCCTTATGCTACTGGAGATTTTAGAAATTGTATAAAATGAGGCTGACTGTCTGTGGCTATACCACCCTGAACACAGGGGATGTCCTCTGAGAGATCTGGGAAGCTAAGCAGGATTGAAAATGAGGCCGGGTGCAGTGGGTCATGCCTATAATCCCAGCACTTTGGGAGGCCAAGGGTAGAGGATCACTTGAGACCAGGAGTTGAAGACCAGCTTGGGCAACATAGCGAGACCCTGTCTCTACAAAACTAAAAGCTAAAAACAAAAAAGAGAGCAAAAACTTGTGCAAATTTACTGCTTAAGTAGATTCTTCTTTAGTGTAATTTTCTTATGAATCTCATGAATAAGCTGATCCTTATTTTGAGTTGAGCTGTAGTAAATTACATCACATTCTAGCACAGGGATTGCCACTTATTAATCCAGGCATGCCAGAGATCACAGTATCTACTTGGCGGCTGGTGCAGCTGTGCAGATCTGATACCTTGGGGGCCGTTGTTCGCTGCCCTTGCTGATGTCCTGCCACATTTTGCTCGTTTATTCTTGACACTACAGTGGAGAAACCCCTACTCTTTTTTTTCCTTTCAAAGGCTGGGTCTCACTCTGTTGCTCAGGAGTGCAGTGGTATGATCATAGCTCACTGCAGCCTCAAACTCCTGGGCTCCAGCGATCCTCCCAAGTAGCTTGGACTGCAGGTGCATACCATCATGCCACCATGCCTGGCTAATTAATTTTTAAAATTTTTTTGGTAGAAGTGGGGTCTTACTATGTTGCCTGAACTGGTCTCAAACTCCTGGCCTCAAGCAATCCTCCCGCCTTAGCCTCCCAAAGTGCTGGCATTACAGGCATGAACCACCATGCCCAACCTTCTGTGGTAAAGCTAAAGCACTCCTGTCCTTCTGCTTGACCACCTGATCATGCACCGTCTTAACCACATGGCACATCACCTTTGTGGCACCCTCCCTCTTTATCTACTATGGATAACCAGAACCACGATCATTTATTTTCCGATGTGGAGAGTATTCAAGAGAAATGAGCAAACTGGGCCATTGGCGGTAGCAGACTGAAGTGTACCAGGATATCCTGGTGCTTTGAGGGAAAAACCACTGGAGAATTTGAATGCTTTATTATGGTTTTGTCATGCTGGGCACAGTGGCTGACACCTATAATCCCAGCATCTTGGGATGCTGAGGCAGGGAGGATTGCTTGAGTCCAGGAGTTTGAGACCAGCCTAGGCAACATCGTGAGACCTAGTTGCTACAAAAATTTTTTTAATTTAGCCAGGCATCGTATATATATATATACGACACACACACACACACACACACACACGGGGAACCACTCAACAGCTGTGTGTGTGTGTGTGTGTGTGTGTGTGTGTGTGTGTGTGTGTGTGTGTGAGTGACTGCTGAGTGGTTCTCCCTGTACTAGGGGATTATCTTTTTGTTGGGAAACAATGTTTTACATGCATTTTCAATGGAATTGAATTTACAAAATTGAGGATAATTGTTGTATAAATTCACTTATATGATTAACTTTTGTAATATCCTGTGCCTTACTTGACAAATGGCAAATACAGATTTCTGATGTATGTTTAGAAGAATGTTAATTTCCTTTGGCTCTCTGAAGGTTGACCTGCTGTTTCTTTCTGAACTGCAAGTGCTACATGATATTTCAAGTTTGGTAAGTAGACTGCTCTAATTTTTCCATTCAATTTATTTTGGCTTCTAGAGAATCTTTGAATGACAGTGAAGCCAGTTGAAAAGTTTGATTAAGTATGCCCTAGATTTAGCATCCCATGAACAGAGAAATTAGTGGTAATAGTGGGAATTTTGAACACATCTCATGTTATAGTCAAATTCTTTTGCATTTCTACTTCTTGTTTTTGTTTTTTTTCCTCCAAGAACACAGGCCCAAGAGTAAGAACACCCTGACTGTGGTTCTATTGTCAGACATTGACTCAATTCCTATATCTGTATCTTTGGGTCAAATAGAAATGATAGTTTGAATTAGTAGTGCTGTCAGCCAAGTCAAGAAGGGAATAAATATATGAAAGGTTTTTTTTTTTTTTGGTGAATTATTATTTTTTTAAATCCTCTTTGTGGCTGAAATAGAAATTTATGCCTGTTTGCTGTCATCTGAAGTTGTCTTCTAAACTTGAGAGGTCTTGGTTCGGGGGTACTGGCGGTGTAGTGGGAGGGCCTGCAGGGTGGCCTGGGGGTCGTGTGGGAGGTGTCTATTTTCTGACCACTGATGGCTCATGCATCCCTGGGATCAAACTGGTCCCTGACCCGTATCTGAGTTTTTAAAACTAAGGAATTTCATTAAAGGCTTTTATTAAATATTCAAGGAGTCCTGGAACTGCTCCTAAAAATGAGTTTTGTGTTGGATTTATTTTTATCGGAAACTCCTTTAAACCAGTTCCATTTGCCACCATTTTAGGCTATTTTTATGTTAGGGCACAGTGGGGTGGTTCTGTTTAGCCCAATTTCACAAGGCATAAAACTTCAACAGGCTATGTTTGGCATCTTTACTACCTTTTTTTGTTTGTTCTCCTAAGTTGTCTCGCCATAAGCATCTAGCCAAGGATCATTCTCCTGATTTATATTCACTGGAGCTGGCAGGTTTGGATGAAATTGGGAAACGTTATGGGGAAGACTCTGAACAATTCAGAGATGCTTCTAAGATTCTTGTCGATGCTCTGCAGAAGGTAAGTGTCATTGTGATATGGGAGGCTGGAGTGTGGCCATTTCACTTCTAGCCTCTTAATGGAAACACATGTTTTGTGAAACACTGTCGAGTAAGGTCTTACTTGCTTTCTTTGGGGGTCACCTGGTTACAGTAGCCAAGAAGGGGTAGAGTTAAAGGTGGATATTGGGATGTCTCTTCCTAATGCTGGAAGGGGCGGCATTGGGAAATGATTGCTAACTCCACCACAATACCTTTTTTTTGAAGTTATTCTGATAAAATATATACAACATAAAATTTATCATTTTCACAATTTTAAGTATATAGTTCAGTGGCAATAGACATTCATGTGTTATGCAACCAGCATCTCCAGAACCTTTTCATCTTCCTCAAATGAAACTCTACCCATGAAACACTATGAGATAATTGAAGTAGAATACCTAGCACAGGACCAGACACTTAGTAGGTGCATAATAAATGCTCATTCTGCCCTGCCCTTGAAGTTGTTCACCTGTAACTCTTCTGTGAGGTTTCGTTTAAAAACATTTTTTAAAAATAAATTTTATTTTTGGCTGGGCGTGGTGGCTCAATGCCCGTAATCCCAGCACTTTGGGAGGCCGAGGCAAGAGAATTGCCTGAGCCCAGAGGTTCAAGACTAGCCTGGGCAACATGGGGTGACCTCGTCTCTAGAGTAAATCAAAAAATTAGCTGGGCATGGTAGCTCCTGCCTATAGTTCCAACTACCTGGAAGGCTGAGATGGAAGGATTGCCTGAGCCCAGCAAGTCAAAGCTACAGTGCCACTGCACTCCAGCCTGGGTGACAGAGTGAGACTCTGACTCAAAAAAAAAAAAATTTATTTTGCAGAGATGCGGTCTCACTATGTTGCTCAGGCTGGTCTCAAACTCCTGGGCTCAAGCGATCCTCCCGCCTCAGCCATATTTAAATCTTTGAAGATGTTTGTGATTAACCAGAGAACTTCTTCATTTCTCTTTCCAACTTCTCTTCCTCCCCTAAATTATATGCCAATAAATTCAGTCTCTTCTTAAAGTAATTTTATTTTGAACATTTGAATCTATATTAAGGCCGAACACTTTTCTGAATATTTTAACATAATCAAAACCTCTAAGACTTGCGTATTTTAAGACACAGAGTATTTCCTGAGCCAATAGGTAAGTGTATGTTGTTCTTATAGTTGCACATTAGCTTTACAGATGATCTTAATAAATATGTATTGACTTGCACAAAAAAATAAGCAGTGAGGTAATACATGTTTATTAGGCAACGTGAACTTAGCCATTCCGTAATGTATATATATTTCAAAACAATATATGTTGTCCCTGATAATTATATACAATTTTTATTTGTCAATTAAAAAAATAAGCACGTGTCTTGAGATTCATAAAATTGTCAACAGCTAACTTTCAGTTTGCAGATGACATGTACAGTCTTTATGGCGGGAATGCAGTGGTAGAATTAGTGACTGTCAAGTCATTTGACATGTCCCTTGTGAGGAAGACAAGGACTATCCTTGAGGCAAAACAAGCGGTGAGTACATTTTTAGGTCCTGCTTTAAAACTGAAAAATTAACTTAAAAAAAAAAAACTATAGCCTGTAATCCCAGCACTTTGGGAGGCTGAGGCGAGTATATGGCATGAGCCTGAGGGTTCAAGACCAGCCCAGGCAACTTGGTGAGACCTCATCTCTACAATAAAGCAAAAAATTTGCCAGGCATGGTGGTGCATGCCTGTAGTTCCAGCTACTTGGAAGGCTGAGGCGGGAGGATCGCCAGAGCCCAGCAGGTCGAGGCTGCGGTAGCCGGGAGTGGCCACTCCAGTCTGGGCGACAGAGTGAGACTCCAACTCAAAAACGAAAAAAAAAGACAGAAATTAACATCAATCCTGGTCCTAGGCTGGTAAGGCCACTGTGGAGCAAGAAGTAAATATGAAACCTATCTGGCAGAAACCTATCCTCAGTACAAACCACAGTGTGGAGGGGACTCCCATAGCCGGGCTCCTCCGATGTGAACTCATGAACTCAGAAAACTGTGAAACACGGAGGAGCCAGTCCACCAGGAGTGCAAGTTAGCTAAAGCAGCAGATGGCAAATCAGGCCCTAGAGCTTCTCCATAACAGAATGTGGGTCTAAGCCGTGAAAGGATGGGCTAAACTGTTTAAAGAAACAGGAGTCAAACAAGAAAGAAGAGCTCTTTTAAAAAGACAGATTGGAATTTAGTGGGAAAACTTTTTTGTTTTTGTTTTCTCGAGTCAGGCTCTCACTCTGCGCCTAGGCTGGAGTGCAGTGGCACAGTCACAGCTCATTGTAGCCTTGTCCTACAGGTGTGTGCCACCACCTGCAACTCATTTTTTGATATTTTTGTAGAGACAAGGGCTCGCTATGTTGCCCAGGCTGGTCTCTAACTCTTGGGCTCAAGCAATCCTCCTGCCTCAGCCTCCCAAAGTGCTAAGATTACAGGCGTGAGCCACCACACCTGACCTTGGAAAACTTTTAAGTGCTAGGTTCCTTCAATATTGTCATGGTAGGCCTCCTAATTTTACATGAAGTGACTCCAGAGAAAAGTGTTGCAGTTTGAAGAAGGTCCCGGTTCATTTAGAGAGTTTCTTGGCAAATCGGTTTTGCAGAGCTGAATTATTTTGTCTCTCTGAGTTGTTGGATTGAATTTACGAATCAGCTGCTTTAATGGTTGAGTATATCAGGAAGGTTTCTCAGATTGTTGTATGTGTAGTGAGGAGTAAGAGTCAGAGACTGTCACTGGATTTTATCTACAAGGTAGTGAGGTAACACTTTACATATGCAGTCTAAAATCTTAAGGTTTCTTTTTTTTTTGGCATAATAGGCCAACATGAACACTTTGAGCCTGGACGTGGGTGCCAACCATCCCTTGGAATCCCATGTCCGTCTCTGCTGCCCTACCTGCTATCAGCTTCCATCACTCTCCTCTGTCAGGGTCTGCCCCTCTCAACTCCATACTGATGGTCTCACCTACTTCAAAGGAAAGGAGGTCTTGGCTTGAGGTTTCTTTCTGGGGTGATGGAAACGTTCTAAGATTACATTGTGATGATGACTGTGCGACCCCTAAAATTCACTGAATTATCCACTTAAAACGCGTGGGGAAAGAACCTGCTCACCAAAAGAAAGAAAGCAAAGTGAAGTCTTCCAGGGTATGGAACCCTTCACGTTTGCCCGGCCCTAAGCTCCAAGCATCTGTGCTGTATCCTTCTCCCATGGAAGCCACTTTCTTCCGTTCATTAAGGAGGGAGCTCAGAGCTTAAGGAATTTATACTGAGTACTTACAACCTGCCAGGTACTGGGGCTGTAGGGACAAGTAGAACTCGGGTATCTTCTCCTGTTCATCCTCACTGCCAGGCACCCCCCCCGCCCCCGCCCCCGTG
>NW_007026751.1:166921-202348 GCF_000164805.1 Carlito syrichta | reverse complement strand
CCGTGTCCCACCTCCCTCTGCTACCGCCTCGTAACTTGTCGGTCTCCCTGCTTCCCAGCTGGCCCTCCCAAATTCATCTTACACGTTATTAGTAAAGTACTCTTTTTAAGACAAGCCTCAGTCGAGCGTGGTGATGTGCACCTGTAGTCTCAGCTATTCTGGAGGTTGAGGTGGAAAGATTGCCTGAGTCCAGGAAGTTGAGGCTGCGGTGAGCCATGATTGTGCTACTGCACCTCCAGCCTGGGTGACAGAGTGAGACCCCAACTCAAAAAAAAAAAAAACAAAACCTGGTCATGTCATTCACTTCCTGCCTGAAACTTGTCAGGGACTTCTTGCCCAGAGACTCAAGTCCAGACCCCCCCACAGCTTCCCTGCTTCTAGCGCTCCTGCTATTCTCCCACTTTTTACAATCTCTAGCCAGAATGAATTTAGTGTCCCAAACAACATCTTTGCCAGAATGGATTCAGTCCTCAAGCAATACTTTTGCACAGCCCTGAATTCGGTCCCCTTCCTGTCCCCCCTCAAGACCTGGAAGCTATAACTTCAAGATTGAAGATGTGTTTGAAACATCACTTTCCTCTTTAAGTTAAAAAAATTATGGGGCATGGTGACTCATACCTGTAATCCCAGCACTTTGAGAGGCAGAGATGAGAGGATTGCCTGAGCTCAGGGTTGTGAGACCAGCCTGGGCAACTTGGCGAGACCTCGTCTCTACAATAAATCAAAAATAAGCTGGGCGTGGTGGCACGTGCCTGTAGTTCCAGCTACTCAGAAGGCTGAGTGGAAGGATCGCCGGAGCCCAGCAGGTCGAGGTTGGGGGTGGCCATGAGCGTACCACTGCACTCCAGCCTGGGCAACAGAGACTCCGACTCAAAAACAAAAAGTTAGAAGACAATTTTTTTTTTTTTTTATCGGAGTCTCACTCTGTCGCCCAGACTGGAGTGCAGTGGTCGCTCCTGGCACCGCAGCCTCGACCTGCTGGGCTCTGGCGATCCTCCCGCCTCAGCCTTCTAAGTAGCAGGAACTACAGGCATGCGCCACCACGCCCAGCTTATTTTTGATTTATTGTAGAGGTGAGGTCTCGCCAAGTTGCCCAGGCGGGATTCGAACCCACGGGCTCAGGCAATCCACTCACCTCAGCCTCCCAAAGGGCGGGATTACAGGCTGAGCCACCAAGCCCGGCTAGAAAACAATTTTTAAGTGGATCACACATATATAAGTATATAACATATCTAGTACTAGTTAAAGAATGAAAATAACATTATGTAGGTTAAGAGAATACTTGTTCCTTTGAAGCTCTCCATCTTACCCATCTACCCTCCCCTGTCCAGAGGTCATTGCTGTCTCCAATGCATAGTAATCATTCCCTTGCTGTTCATTACAGTTGGACCGTATATTTCTTTATCCTTGAACGATGTTATGTGGTTTTGCTTGTATCTAAATTTTATATAAATGCAATCATGCTATATGTATTTTTCTGTGTTCTCTGCTCAGTATTGTTCCTTCGGGCTGACAAATGCCTTTGTAGTTGTCATTTTACTGCTGTGTATTCCATCGCATGGAAATTCCACAGTTATCTCTGTTCTGTTGATGATATTCTTGCACATGTCTCGTGGTACACATACAGAAGATATCCCTAGGATATGGGCTTGCTGACTCACAGTATATGCACACCTTCAACTTTCTGGAATGGTCAGATTTTCTCAAGCAGTTGGGCCGGTTTGTAATTCCACTGACAGTGCAAGTGTCTTCTCCATGAAGACACCCTGCTTGGTTCCTCCTAGGATAAGTAGTTCTCATGCTACCTAGAAATACATGTTTGTTAGACAAATGAATCACAGCCACTGGATTAGGATAGTTTTCTATCTAAAAATTCTTCCCTCTTGATTTTCTTTTTTTTTTATCATAGAAGAACCCAGCAAGTCCCTATAACCTTGCCTATAAATATAATTTTGAGTATCCTGTGGTTTTCAATATGGTACTTTGGATAATGATCGCCTTGACCTTGGCTGTGATTGTCACCTCTTACAACATTTGGAACATGGATCCTGGATATGACAGCATCATTTATAGGATGACGAACCAGAAGATTCGAATGGATTGAACTTTCCTGATGCCAAACTTAGAAAAGGAGTTTGGAAATTGGCCGTTTTCTTAAAATCTATCGTTTAGTGTGGTTTAAGTAGATAGTATAAATTTATAAAAAAAAACAATTTTTGTTCTCTATTTTGTGTGTGCCTGTGATGTTTTTTTAGAGTGAATTACCGTATTGATGTGAATCAAATCGTGATATAGATTCCATAATATGCTCAAATATTATTATATAATCATTGATAACATAATTTCATTCCATTTAATAAATTTGGAAATATGCACTGAAAGAGATGTAAAACACTTAGAGTAGCTTGTGTTATTTATGTTGGAAAGATGCACTGAATATCAGCGAAACTTATGAATTACACAGGATAGGTGAAAACCATGTTTGGGCTGTTGTATACTATGAACCATTTGTAAATGTCTTAACTTGATGTAAATATCTCTGAAAGAAGAGAAAAGGTTTTTAACTTAGAGCAGTCCATACAGATGTGCTTATACAATCGCTTAGTTTTAGAACTGTATCTGATTGACAGAGGATAGCTGTTTTGTAACTCTTCTGCAGGTCTGGTGATCCATACGGTCTAGTATGGATACTAAAAATACTACATTGATCTAAGAAGAAACTAGCTTTGTGCAGTAGAGATGCTTGTAATTATACACATAGAAGCAAATCTTTGGGGAACACCTTGAGGCATGAGTATAAAATATGCTTGTTTCAGAACTTAACCCCTGTGTAAGTTACTGTGGTTTGTGGTACAACTTCATTCCCTAGAGTATTAAGTGGCAGTGGATGAATTCTGCTTTTCATATGGAAGTGGACCAATGTCTATTAAGAGTGACAAATAAAGTTAATAGTGATTCTAATTTTGTATCATTTCAATACTGAATCTATTTTATATTATAAAAACCTAACCAACAGACTTTTATTTCATCAGGATTGGCCATTATGTGGCACAGATGGTTTCATGCTGTTTCTTTTACATTTGTTTATTCTTACTGCCTCCTGAGATTCAGTACCGATATAAGGAAGGCATTAGCCATTCTTGTTATTTAAAATATACCATAAATTCACATTTGATTTTTTGTAGGAAAGGTTTATATTTTTTCTTTTCTATTTTTTGTTTTGTTTTGTTTTTGAGTTGGAGTCTCACTCTGTTGCCCAGGTTGGATGGACTGCAGTGGCACGCTCACGGTCACTGTAGTCTTGACCTGCTGGGCTCAGGTGATCATCCTTCCGCCTCAGCCTTCCCAGTAGCTGGAACTACAAGAGTGTGCCACCATGCCTGGCTAATTTTTTCATTTATTGTAGAGACAAGGTCTCACCAAGTTGCCCAGGCTGGTCTCAAACTCCTTGAGCTCAGGCAGTTCTCTCACCTCAGCCTCCCAAAGTGCTGGGATTACAGGCATGAGCCACCATGCCCAGGTGAGTTATATTTTTGTCTAACTTTTTTTTTTTTTTTGAGCCGGAGTCTCACTCTGTCGCCTAGGCTGGAATGCAGTGGCACGGTCATGGCCACTGCTGGACTCAGGCGATCCGTCTTGGCCTCCCAAAGTGCTGCAATTATAGGCGTGAGCTACTGCACCTGGCCAGCTTTTGTTTTGTTTCGTTTTAACATTTTAGAGACCGGTCTCACTATGTTTCCCAGGCTGGTCTCGAACTCCTGGTCTCAAGCTATCCTCTCACCTCAGCCTCCTGAGTAGCTGGGACTACAAGTGTGTGCCATTGCGCCCAGCCCTATAGCGTTATTAAAGATGAGTAAGCGCTAGGCTTGGTGGCTCAGCCTGTAATCCCGCGCCTTGAGAGGCTGAGGTGAGTGGATGGCCTGAGCCCGCGGGTTCGAGACCCGCCTGGGCGACTTGGCGAGCCCTCATCTCGACAATCAATCAAACATCAGCCGGGCGTGGGAGCGCGCGCCTGTAGTTCCAGCTCCTCGGAAGGCTGAGGCGGAAGGATCGCCGGAGCCCGGCGGGTCGAGGCTGCGGGGGCCGGGAGCGGCCACTGCCCTCCAGTCTGGGTGCCAGAGTGAGACTCCGACTCAAAAAAAAAAAAAAAAAAGAGTAAGCAACTAATTGGTTAGACTATGAAGGGCTAGCTAAGGTAAAGGCTTATGGTTATGATTTTTTTTAATGTCTTTAAAAACATTTAGAATTTTTAACTTCATGATTATGTAGCAAAATTATTTTAGTATGAGCATTGTAGCTCTGACCCTGGGAGCCTTCCTTGGGCTTAGTATTAGCTATTTCTGCCTCTTGTTTGCAAAGATCATCAAATCATTTCTAAATCACATTGAATTTGGCAGGCTTGAGAAGATGGAAGTCTATTTGGTTGCGTTTTCCACTTACTGAGAGATGCTCTTGACAATTATAGTGTTAAACCTCCATAGAGTGGAGGCAATTTTTGTTTCTTTTTGCCCCTCATTCTAGTATAAATAGCAGAGAAGCTGATACTCAACTTCAAAGAAAATCCCAGCACTTTAGGAGGCTGAGGCAGGAGGATCACTTGAGGCCAGGAGTTCGAGACCAGCCTAAGCAACATAGAAAGACCTCCATCTCTACAAAAAATTTTTTAAAAATTAGCCATGCATGGTGGCGTGCACCCAATGTCCCAGCTGCTTGGGAGGCTGATGAGGATCACCTGAGCCCAGGAGTTTGCGGCTGCAGTGAGCTATTATCACACCACAGCACTTGAACCTAAGTGACAGACCCTGTCTCAAAACAACAACAACAACAACAAAAAACACCAGGAAAGAAAACCTACATGGTTCTAAAATCCCTCCTCTATTCCTACCCCCCTGCCACGTATGTGGGGGTGAGGACTTTTCAGCTGCTTAGTCCCGAAACAGTTCCCACTCTGACCCTCATGGAACCCAACAGGGCCCAAGTCTAAGGAGCAGAATTCGAGAATGCTGCACAGTGGTTAGAATGCATGTGTCTTTCACAACTTTCTTCTATAAACAGCGCCATAGAAGTTACATTGTTATGATTAAATATGAAATCAACCAATGCCTTTGTAATTTAAAACTGATGAGACTTTTAAGTTCTAGGGGAAGAAAAAAATTAATTACACGACAGCACTAATCCTTATAGGGTAAATGTCATCAGCATCCTTCTATCTATGTTAGGCAGAAAGCAATTAATTAAAATAAATGTTCTGCCAAGATTATTATACCTGTTGCTGATGATTTGCTCTTAAATTAAGTCTAATTTGTTCAGGAACATAAATCACAGTGTCAAGATTTGTGTGAGAGGCAGAAAAGGCAGACTCAACAGCCGACTATTGCACTGACACTGGAAAAAAAACCCAGTCGCTTTATACCTGTTTGGTGGGCTATTCCAAGTTTGTGAAATATCTGAGAGTCTGCAGGTGCATATTGCTTATGGCCTAATTCTTTTTTTTTTTTTTTTTTTGAGTTGGAGTCTCAGTCTGTCGCCCAGACTGGAGTGCAGTGGCCGCTCCCGGCCACCGCAGCCTCGACCTGCTGGGCTCCGGCGATCCTTCCGCCTCAGCCTTCCGAGTAGCCGGAACTACAGGCGCGTGCTACCACGCCCAGCTGATTTTTTGATTTATTGTAGAGATGAGGTCTCGCCAAGTCGCCCAGACGGGTCTCGAACCCGCGGGCTCAGGCAATCCACTCACCTCAGTCTCCCAAAGCATGAGATTACAGGCTGAGCCACGGAGCCCAGCATGGCCTAATTCTATAAGGAATTATATAGAATCGATATTTATTTTCTTTGGCTATTTTTTTTTGAGAGAATGATCATCTGAATCCATGTTCACTGATACCGAGTAATACAAAAGCTATATACTTACTTTTTCTTTTTTTTTAATTTATTGTAGAGACAAGGTCTCACCAAGTTGCCCAGGCTGGTCTCGAACCCCTGGACTCACACAATCCTCTTGCCTCGGACTCCCAAAGTGCTGGGATTACAGGCTTGAGCCACCACACCTGGCCATACTTACTTTTTAGTGGACGGTTAAACCAACAATTTCCAAGGTAGGAACTGGGGTCAATGCCATGCCTATTGAGTTGTGCAGTGACATCAAGCCTTCTAACCTTGGACTTAGTAGTTTCTTTTTAGCCTTTTAACACAGAATGACTGAATATGCAGTGATTTCTTGGGAAAATAAAGAGCTATTGGAGAAGGCCATCAGTAAGAAGTATTGTGCTGGAAATGCAGTAAGACTCACACAGATGAATTCAGTTCACTGGCTCACCACTTACTAACTGGACACTCAGGAAAATTCCTAATCTTTCTGAATCGGAGTGTTTAATCTGTATAATGGGGGTGGCAACACCCCAGGTTTGTAAAAATGAGCATTCAGTGAGAGAACATGCTAGAAGTTTGGTCGATGCTTAATAAATATAAACGAATAACTACTAAATTTAAGGAACTCTCTTTGGACCCAACATGGCACCTTTGCTATGTCCTAGCTAGTTTCTTGCTCAAAAGCAACAGGAACAAACCTTGGTTAACTTTTGTCAATTGTCCTACTAGTTAATGCTCTTTTACTAGACCAGGATCCAATCCAGGAGCGCACATTGTATTGTCATGTTTCCTTAGCTTCTTTTAACCTGGGACAGTTCACTTTTGAAGAGTATTGGCCAGTTATTTTATAGATGTCCCTTAGTTTGGGTTGGTTTGACATTTGCTCATGATGAAATTCAGAGTATGCATTTTTGGAAAGAATACCACGGAAGTGGTGGCATGCCCCTCTCAGTGCAGCCTTGTTGGGAGGCAGGTGATGTCAGTGTCTCATTTTTGGTGATGTTAACTTTGGTTAAAGTGGTATCTGCCAAGTTTCTCCCCTATAAAGTTAGTTTTTCCTTTATAATTAGACATTTTAAGACTATGTTTATATCCCATTTTTAATCATACTTTCACCCATTAATTTTAGCATCCATAGATGAAACAATCATTACCGTGGTGTTTGCCAAATGATTTTATTCCACCATTCCTTCTATATTTACTAATTGGAATTCCACTGTAAAGAAGAGCTTTATCTTCTCCCCCGTTTCTGTATTTCATTATCGTCAGCAGAAACTCATGCATATTTGTTTTACTCTCCGCATTATAATCCATTACCGTCATTTATTTTGTTGTTCAGTCTTCCCAGATTTGGCCATTGGGAAGCCCTTTAAGTTGGCTCTCGTGTCCTTTTGCCATGTCCCATCATTTCTTGAGCACTTTTACTTTCTGCACCACGTGACATTTATTGACTGAAGTTCAAGTTCATCACCAGCAGACCTTCATGTGATGGGGAGAAAGATGGAGGGGGAGGAGGTAAGGAAAGAAGTGGTATTAGTTGAAAGAGATAAGCACGTGCATGACAAATGAGGAAGACATTGGGGTTGGTGTTCTTGCCACTTCAAAAGATAACAAGGTCATGATTCCATGTTATGGCTTCAGTGTTCCCTTCACCTCTAGCTAACACCTCAGCTAGTTTTTCGCCCATCACAGAAGTCCCTCTATCCCTGAAGACAGAAGGAGACTTCTGATAACTTGCCAGTGGACCACTCAAAGTGTGGCGTGTGGACTGATGCCAGTCTGCCGTGTAATAAGTACAAAAATTGAGATCACTGTTGAGAAGTTTGTACAGCAATTTGACGTTCCATGACATCCAAACACACCGATAGACTCACCTCATTGAACAAGGTGCAGACCAGTTTAGGTATTATAAAGCTTGCATAGTGAGTCACACAGAACAACCCGCAACCAAGTCATGGCATCATAGGAGCTACTTTAAGGTTAGTTTGCCAACTGTTATCCAAAAAGTATATAAAATCAAGAATTTAATTGCGCTTTTACATCACAAATTGTTGGAACCGGATGAAGATTTGAAGACATTTTGGGAATAAAACATCACTTGCTTTTATTTTGATGAAAATTTAAAATGAATATCCTGAGCTTGGTGAATGAATTTAAAATATCTCCTTCCATTCCTGTCAATATACCTCTGTGAGACTAGCTTCTCTACTATAAGCATTATTCAGACAAAACACAGAATTACATTTGTTATCCATCATTCCCTGCATGCAGCATCGTCAGCAATCCAGCCCAAACTAGATAGGTCAACAAGCAACCAAGCTTATTTGTCACATAAAGAGCTTTATTGATATACACACTTTTTGTTCAAAGTGTACATGTAGACATTTACTATAGGGAGATTGATTCTTAACTATTTAGTTGTGTTTGTGGAATGACAAAATTATGAGTAGCGTTTATCTCTTAATTGCCTATATATAATTTCAAAGACTGTACAGTTTTTATTTTCTCCTTGCGTTTCTTCTGATTGCGTTATTTAAAATATGACTTTATCTGTAAATATACAACAATTGGGGCTGGGCGCAGTAGCTAACACCTGTAATCCCAGAACTTTGGGAGGCCGAGATGAGAGGATTGCTTGAGACTAGGAGTTCAAGATTAGCCTGGGCAGCCCCGCAAGAGCTCATCTCTACCAAAAATCAAAAAATTAGCCGAGCATGGTGGCATGTGCTTGTAGTCCCAGTTACTTGGAAGGCTGAGGCGGATCACCTGAACCCAGCAGGTCGAGGGTGTGGTGAGCCATGATTGTGCCACTGCACTCCAGCCTGGCTGACAGAGTGAGATCCTGACTCAAACAACAACAATTGGGCCTGTTTTGTTGTTGTTGTTGTTTGGTTTTGAGTCGGAATCTCACTCTGTCACCCAGGTTGGAGTACAGTGGCACAATCACGGCTACCGCAGCCTCGACCTGAGCTGTCTCAGCCTTCCAAGCAGCTGGGACTGCAGGTCTGTGCCACCATGCCCAGCTAATTTTTTGATTTATTGTAGAGCTGAGGTCTCGCCAAGTGGCCCAGATGGGTCTCAAACCCCTTGCAACCCTCTCACCTCCGCCTCCCAAAGTGTTGGGATCATAGGCATGAGCCACCGTGCCTAGCCTGAGCCTATATTTTGACGTAGTTTTAAAAAGTTCATTTTCAGCCGGGCTCGGTGGCTCAGCCTGTAATCCCGCACCTTTGGGAGGCTGAGGTGAGTGGATTGCCTGAACTGCGGGTTCGAGACCCACCTGGGCAGCGAGACCTCATCTCTACAATAAATCAAAAAATCAGCCGGGCGTGGTAGCACATGCCTGTAATTCCGGCTACTTGGAAGGCTGAGGAGGAAGGACCACTGGAGCCCAGCAGGTCGAGGCTGCGGTGGCCGGGAGCGGCCACTGCACTCCAGTCTGGGTGACAAAGTGAGACTCCAACTCAGAAAAAAAAGTTCATTTTCAAAGTGATTCATTTTTATTATAGTTTACAAAAATACTAGGTGGCCATGGACTTGAAATTACAAAGAAAAGACTGTGCCAGTGCCAGTTGATCCCTGCCTGTCCCTCCATCCCCTTGCACCTTGTCTGGCACCAACCCTATTTCTTTTTTGAGGGGAAGAAAAGGATGCAGTTTATCGAATGAGGAATTCTGTCCAAAAACTGCCTAAGAGAAGGAAAAAAATTAAACCAACTTAATGCATAGCTACTTTAAGAAGAAAACAAAATAAGAACCAACTGATGAAAATTCTCCCCATAAAAAACAACCATGAAGTAGAAATACTTCAAAAATCTAAACTGAATTAAATACTCTCAAATGTTTTTTTAATATTTTTTTTAAATCCTAAAATGAGAAATGTAAAAACTAAGAATGGAAATGGACAAAAGCAGGTAAAAAAGCATGAGCTGATTGAGCTCAGGAAATTGTAGTCAAAAACAACCATCTCAGAAATGAATAAATTACAAGCCACCCGTAGAAGAGATTCAAATGAAGGTTTTCTTCTTTTTTTTTTTTTCAGTGTTGGGGGTCTCACTCTGCTGCCCAGGCTGGAGTGCAATGGCATGATCATGGCTCACCATAGTCTCGACCTTCTGGGCTCAAGTGATCCTTCTGTCTCAGCCTGCTGAGTAGCTGGAACTACAGGTGTGTGCCACCATGCCCCACTAATTTTTTTTAATTTTTTGTAGAAACGAGGTCTCACTATGTTGCCCAGGCTGGTTTTAAATGCCTGGGCTCAAGCAATCCCCTGCCTTGGCCTTCCAAATTGCTGGGTTACAGGCATGAGCCACTATGTCCAGCCTCAAATAAAGATTTAATAAAGGACATCGACTAAAGATGGCGGGGGGTGGGGGGGAAACCAAGAAAATGAAAAGCAGGTATAAAGGGTCAGAGAAAAAGTGGTTGAAATGGAAAATATGAAGGAAATCTCCAACATATATATATGTACAAATATTTGAAGTCCTTAAAGAAAAACAACAATGGGAGAGAGTTAATTTTTTAAAACTCTAATCCAAGAAAATTTTGAGAAATAAGAACATAAATCTACATGTTGAAAGGGCCCACTGTGTACTTGGGAAAATGGACCTGAATCTACTCTGAGACATATCATTTTTTTTTTTTTTTTTGAGTTGGAGCCTCACTCCGTCGCCCAGGCTGGAGTGCAATAGTACACTTATGGCCACCGCAGCCATGACTAGCTGGGCTCCGGTGATCCTTCCACCTCAGCCTTCCAAGTAGCTGAAACCACAGGCATATGCCACCATGCCTGGCTGATATTTTTGATTGATTGTAGAGACGAGGTCTCGCCAAGTTGCCTGAGTGGGTCGCAAACCCGTGGGCTCAGGCAATCTGCTCGCCTCGGCCTCCCAAAGTGCTGGGTTACAGGTTGAGCCACCAAGCCTGGCTGAGACATCTCCTAATAAAATTTTGGACCCTAAAGACGAAAAAAAAAATTATCAGAGCTTCCAGGGAAAAGGTCGGATTACTTACATGAATAAGAAAATTAGTCTAGCATCAGACTTCTCAAGAGTAATACACAAAGTGTTGCAAGAGCAGAGCAGCATTTTCAAGAAACCCAAGGAAAGAAAGTGCAAGGTGGCCGGGCATGGTGGCTCATACCTGTAATCCTAGCACTTTGGGAGGCTGAGGTGGGGGGATCGTTTGAGCCCAGGAGTTCCGGACCAGCCTAGGCGACATAGCGAGACCTCCTGTCTAAAAACAAAAAACAAAAAGCAGGGCATGGTGGCACACGCCTGTGGTCTCCTACTTGGGAGGCTGAGGCAGAAGGGTCACCTGAGCCCAGGAGGCTGAGCTATGGTGAACTGTGATCCTGGGTGACAGAGTGAGACCTTGATTCAAAAAGAAATTTTAAGAGGACAGTAAAAGATTATAACCTACTGAATAAAATAGGAATCTATAATACCATATTGGCAATAAAAAGATAACTAAATGGGTAGAGAAGAGAGTCTCCCTCATAGTAGAATGCTGACTGATTGTATATATATATACACAAACACACACACATACACACACACACACACACACACACACGATTCAGTGGAGTTGGAAAACTGTCACTTTCAATCCATCACAGTAAATGTTTGTACCACAGATAGCAGTAACGCAAGTATGCCCTGAAATGACACTATGGTCCAGGATGAATGCTCGGAGTTCTGAGCTAAAGGATCCAAGAGTAGCCAACCCAGAGCTTTACTCCTTTTCTATAAGGAACACGTGAAACCCTGGCCCGGTTCCTGGAAAGCAGGACGCGGCAAGGAACCGAGGCCCGTTGTTAGGGGCTAGGTGGAGGTCACTAGGTGAAGGTTTCGTTTTTCTTTCTTTTTTTTTTTTCTTTTTGAGTTGGGTCTCACTCTATCATCTGGGCCAGAATGCAGTGGCAGGATCCCAGCTCACCACAGCTTCCACCTTCTGGGCTCATGCCATTCTTCCACTTCAGCCTCCTGATTAGCTGGGACCATAGCTGCGTGCCACCATGCCGGGCTAATTTTTCAATTTTTTTGTAGAGATGAGGTCTTGCTATGTTGCCCAGGCTGGTCTTGAACTCCTGGGCTCAAACAATCCTCTCGCCTCAGCCTCCCAAAGTGCTGGGATTACAGGCGTGAGGCACGGTGTACCCCCACATTTCACTTATGTCCTCCAAATCTCTCAGTTGTCTCTGAGCCAGTATTACCAGCAACCATACAGGGAAGAGGACTCTGGGAAATGTGGTTCCAGTTTAACCAGCTGACAGTATAAACCACTATAACCAATTTAAAACTTTATTGCGTTTGTCATTGTCTTTATTGATATGTCGTGTACATACATGGGGAGACCCCAAAAACCCAGAATTGTCTTTTGGAGGGCTAGCCCTTTGTAGTACACTTGGAATTTGTCCTCCGGAACAGTCAACCAAAGTTTTGATCTGGAAGTTTGGAGAAGATTACATCACAATTTGCGGAAGAAACGTCCCGAGTTGTAGCAAACAGGTGAGTGGTTCTTCCACCATGACAACGCACCTGTCCACACCGCCCTGAGTGTTCAGCAGTTTTTGACCAAAAACAGCATGACCCCTGTGCCCCACCCTCCCTATTCACCCCATCTCACCCCAGCAACTTTTTTGGTTGTTATTTCCCTGGATGAAAAAAGTCCTCAAAAGGAAAAGTTTTGCTGATGTGGAAGAGGCAAAACCAGAAACGGTAGAAGCACTGAAAGGCATCAAAATGGACGAGTTCAAAAATTGTTTTGAGCAGTGGAAAAAGCGCCTCGATAGGTGTATTGCGTCACACGGAGAGTACTTTCAAGGTGACTGAAGTTTAAACATGTAAGAATACACAATGTTTATAAATAAATCCTGGTTTTTTGGGTCCCCCCCATATACGTATGTGTGTGTATCTATATTTGTTGTTTGTGTACAGTGTATATATATATATTCAAACACGTTACTATTTATCTGAGCCATTTGGGATTAGGTTGCACATCATTCTGTGTTATTCCTTAATAATTCAACGTGTATTTCCTAAAAACAAAGCTATCTTCTGATGTAACCATAGTAGTTATCAAATTCAGGAACTGTGCCATTGAAATAATACTTCAGGTCAGGCTCACACCTGTAATCTCTGCATTTTGGAAGGCTGAGGTGGGAAGATTGCTTGCACCCAGGAGTCCAAGACCAGCCTAGGCAACATAATGAGTGAGACCTTGTCTCCACAAAATATTAAAAAATTAGCCGGAGGTGGTAGCACACAACTGTAGTCCCAGCTACTCAGGAGGCTGAAGTGGGAGGATTGCCTGAGCCCAGGAAGTCGAGGCTGTGGTGAGCCGTGACCATGCCACTATTTAATCCATAATCCATACTCCAATTTTGCAAATGTCCCAATAATGTCCTGTGTAACATGTTTCCCTGCAGTACAGGATCCAATCTAGTCTCAGGCCGGGCATTTAGTAGTCTCCTTCAATATGAAATAAAGCAGAAACATGAAAGAAAACATTGGAGGAAACAGTGGTTCAACGTGGGCAGAACACAACCAACCATTTCTCTTCTGCCATTTCATTGCACTGAGGGACCCAGACCAGAGTAGCACCAAGGCACATTGTGTAGCTAGAGAAACTCAGGGACGACACACTTAACTAACATTCTTGTAGCTACTGGAAGATGCTGGATAACCACCCAGTCTTCAGCCAATGTATTCACATGAGAAAAACAGCGAAGAAGGCAAAAGATTGGAATCGGGGCCACAGATGGCTCTAAAATCACTTTCAGCAGTATCTGAAGATAGCAGAGCCGATATATCTGCCTATTGTTTTATTCATTCAGTTCTCTTGAGGCACAATGCTATTTATTCCCTTTGGTAGAATTTAACAGCCAACATTCCAAGGAAATCAGCACAGGATATGGCAAAAAAAAAAAAAAAGTTCCATAAAATACTCAAATCCTAAATGTTTTGTTTCACAGTCATAGTTCAAGAATAGTCATATGTTTGTTTTTTAAATAAATGTTGGCCCCAGTAGTCTAGGACAAATGTAATGAAATACATTTCTGATTATTATTGCTTTAAACCACAGGACAGAAGATCTTTTTAAAAAATACAATGTTGCGATCATTATAGTAATACTTGATTCAGGCAAGAATCATCAATGTATGCTAAAACCAGTGGGTTAAATATTTGATGAGGAAATAGATATTTACCTAGTCTCGAAGTATCTCCCCACAAATTACTTATTAATTACAAAGGGCAAATACTAATTTTATAATGGAGAAACCTGGTGAACACTACCTTAACATCACTAGTAACCAGATTATCATATGCCTCCCAATGTGATGCACTTGGGTTACATCATTTCCATGTTCCTACCAAAAACAAAACACCCTGAAGTTGGGTGTATTAGTTCATCCAGGCTGCAATAACAAAATACCTTAGACTGGGTAATTTATAAACAACTAAAATTTATTGCTTACAGTTCTGGAGGCTGGGAATTCCAAGATCAAGGCATCAGTGGATTCAGTGTCTGGTGAGGGCTTGTTTTTTAAGTAATATGGTAAATTGTATTTTCCAAATAACAATATTTGCCATCTCACATGCTCTTCTTTTTTGAAACAGTATTTTAAAGATGAAGTCAGGCTATGTTGTCCAGGCTGGCTTCGAGCTCCTGAGCTCAAGTGATCTTCCTACCTCAGCTTCCTAAGTAGTTGGGACTACAGGTGCATGCCACCATGTTTGGCTCAATACTCTTCTTGAAGTGTGACTTTGACACTCCTGCCTGTGAGAGGTGTGTCAGTGTTCCCTCCCGTTGAGTTTGGGCGGGCTTGTTGCTATGGAGAAAGTGATGTTGAGTGACTTCTGAGGCTAGTACCATCTATAAAGCCAATGTTACTTATTTTTCTATTGCTGTGTAATAAATAACCACAAACTTATTGGCTTAAAACAATACCCATCTATTAGCTCATGGTTCTGTAGGTCAGGATTCTGGGCACAGAATGACTGGATTCTCTCTCAGGGTCTCACATGGCTGAAATGAAGGTGTTAGCTGGACTGAGTTTTGGGAGGGCTGGGGGAAATCTACTTCCAAGCTCATTATGTTGTTAGCAGAATTCAGTTCTTTATGGTCATAAGACTGAGGTCCCTGTTTCCTTGCTGGCTGTCAGCTGGGGGCTGCCGGCATTTCTTCCTACATAGTCACCTCCTCCTTCAGAGCCAGGAGAAGCTCCTTCATGTCAAATCCCTCTCATGCTTGGAATCTCTGAATCCCTCTCTGACCTCTAGATCCAGATTTAAATGCTCAGGTGATTAGGTCAGGCCCACTTGGGGCACCTCCCTATCTTAAGGTCCACTTATTTGAGACCTTGATTACATCTGCAAAACCCCTTTTGTCATGTAATCATGGGAGTAATATCTAATGATATTCACAGCTTCTGCTCACACTCACCAGGAGATTGTACAAGGGTGAGGGTCATCAGGATCATCTTAGAATTCTGCCTTCCTGCCTGAGCCTGCGGGTTCGAGACCTGCCTGGACAACTTGGTGAGACCTCATCTCTACAATAAATCAAAAAATTAGCCGGGCGTGGTAGCACACGCCTGTAATTCCGGCTACTTGGAAGGCTGAGGCCGAAGGATCACCGGAGCCCAGCAGGTCGAGGCTGCGGTGGCTGGGAGTGGCCACTGCACTCCAGTCTGGGCGACAGAGTGAGACTCCAACTCAAAAAAGGAAAAAAGAAAAAAAAGAATTCTGCCTTCCACACAGCTTCTGCACAATTCTCGTTACACTTACTCTTGGAACTCAGTCACCACATTGTGAAAAAGCCTGAGCGGCCCACCTACATGGAGAGAAACTGGCCCACCACCTCCCCTGGTCAACAACCCCAGCTGAGCTTCCAGTCAACAAGCAGTTATCAACTTGCCATGTGGGTGAGCCATTTTTAAAGTGGATCCTCCAAGCCTCAAGCTGAACTGTCCCCATTGGTGATGCATAAACATGAGCTGTCTCCAGTAAGTCCTGCCCAATTTGTAAATTTGTGAGTCACAAAAGATTGTTGTTGTTCTAAACCACTAAATTTTGGGATGATTTGTTACACAGCAATAGGTGATCAAAACCAAGCAACAACGTGAGATAATCTGCAAGTACTGAAAGCTTCTTTTGGACAAGGAGTGCTAGTTCTTACTTCTTTTTAAATTTTTTTATTGTTATTACTTTTTATTATAGACGAGGTCTTGGTATGTTGTACAGGCTAGTCTAGAACTCCTGGGCTCAAGCAGTCCTCTCACCTTGGCCTCCCAAAGTGCTAGGATTACAGGCGTGAGCCACCACACCCAGACTAATTTCTATTTCTTTTGACATTGGAGCATCTGGCATTGTAGGCCTAAATGCCCTTCAATACATGCTTACTGATTTATTAATTTAAACGTATACTGAGCTGATTTACACTAGTAAACCAGTCATCCATTTTAAAAGGGTCATGTAAAAATTATGTCCCTTTCAAGCAATGGTTATACTATATATTTTTAAGAAATATCTGCAAAATATTTGAGGGTGTAAATAAATACAGGTAATGAATGTTAATTTTAAAGATACAATGGGCTTATGTGTAAATCATTACATAAAGTATTAATATTTCAATGCATATACAATTACTTTTCAACAATTGCTATTTTTATTGGAAAACCCAGAAAACATTAGAAAAATAATCACCGGTTTTGTCATTAAAGAATTTTCCTCAATAGATATTAATACTATTAGGTGAAAGATTGTTGAGATTAGAATATCCATATGCTCTTAAAGTGGCTTCCCCTGAATTATTTGCTGAGTACAGAGACGAAAAGCAGAGAAAACTGGCAGACATATCATCAGTGATGGAACACAGAGACACCACGTGCCTCCCATTGTGATGCACTAAGAACACATCACCTGTGTAGTTGTTTTGTCAAAAAATGTTTAACCTACATCTAATGAGAAAACAGTCAGACAAGTCCAAATTACGGACATTCTGAAAAGCCACTGCTCGGACTCTTCAAAAATGTCAATGTCACGAAAGACAAAGGGGAACTCTTAAAGACTAATCGAAGGAGTTAACTAAATGTGATCTTAATTAAATCCCTATCTCCCCCCTCCAACAAGAGAGAAAAAAAATCCATAGAGCTATAACACTTAAATATGCACTGTATATTAGATAGTGCTGTACTAAATGTTAATTAACCGAGTGGATTATTGTACTGTGGTTAAGTAGGAGAATGTCCTTGTTTTTAAGAGGCAGATGCTAAAATGTTTAGGGGTGAAATGTCACTATGTCTGCAAGTAACACTCAGGTACAATGTAAGGACTAAAATTCTGTACCTGGTTGAGGAATTTTGCATTAACATCTAGTTAACACTGTTCACTAGACAGAAAAAGCAGTTTCCCTTTGCGCACTGAGAAACAGGCAACCGGGCCCTCACCTTCCTCGGTGGCACCTGCAGCATGGCAGGGACAAAGGCCGAGGCAGAGGGGGTGATGGGGGAGGGGACACTACGCACTTCAGGTCAGTCCACAGGTGGCATGAAGGCTCAAGGGCGAGGGCGCGCTCCTCCCTGCTGAAAGGCACAACAGCAGCGCGAGGGATCCCAAGCGCCTTACGGCAGGTACGCAAAGGCGTGTAGGCGAAGCCACGCCTTTCCACCCCCAGTCGTACGTGCGATCACACAGCCTACAAGCAGTCGGGTGAGGTGTCAGGGCCAAACCACGCCCTTCCAGCCCCACGCACAAAAGTACGACAGTGGCACGTGCGAGCCGACGTACTTTACGGCAGTCGTACGAAGGCGCGAGGCAGCGGGCGCTCTCCACTTCAGCGTTTGCTGTTTGCTGGAGACGCGGCGTTCGACGTCACTGTGGTCTGCTGCCTGTCTGTTGGCGGGGCTAAGGCCCCACGATCATGGCGGGGATGGCAGCACTATGGCGGAAGACGAGAGATTACGTGCGAACCAAGGAGTTTCGGGATTACCTGACCAGCACACACTTCTGGGGTCCCATGGCCAACTGGGGCATTCCGCTGGCCGCCTTTAGAGACTTGAGGGCAACGCCGGACATCATCAGTGGCCGCATGACAACAGCGCTCCTCTTCTACTCGATGGCCTTCATGCGCTTCGCCTACCGCGTACAGCCCCGAAACCTGCTGCTGATGTCGTGCCACTGCACCAACGTGGTGGCACAGAGCCTGCAAGGGGGCCGCTTCCTACGCTACCATTATGGCGGCGGTGCCCAGTCGGCCGCCGCGGCTGAAGCCGGCCACCCTCCGGCCGCCACCTCTGCCAGCCCCAGCCCTCAGCCCCCGAAACAAGCTTCCTAAAGACTGGGAGGGCCTGATTGAATCTTTGCAGCGAGCACTATCATTTCTCCTGAAGGCCACCCAAGACTTTGGCTTTGACTAAACCAGTGCGAATCTGACTTAAACCTGCAGCTTGATCAATAAAAAAAATAGTAACTGGCATGGAACCGAAGCTATTGAGTGTTGCTTATTTCGTGAACTGGAAATAAAATGTTTGTTAGCAGGCATGGCGAATTGGCTGGTCTTCCTCTTCACGGGGACTGCAGCTCGAGAGTTGTTGCTATGGGGGAGGAAGATTTTGTTGGAAAGAAAAACACTTAAGATTGTTCCCAAATTCATAGCCTTTTTTTTTTTAACCTCTCTTGGGAACATGTTTTTGTTACTTGTTTTGAGTATCCAGGGCAAATAGGGGTGCTTGGTATCACACATGACTTAAAACTTGGTACAGCCACGCTGAGGGAAATGTTTTGAAGTGGGTTTAAACGGATGTACTGAAATCCAGTGTGGATTTAAGGAATATTGTACTTAGAATGTAGAATCTCTTGGTGACCAAGAGCAATTATAGAATTTGCCATGGAGACAGGATAAACCACTCCAAGGATGGTTGCTGTAAACCCCCTCTAGGTAAATGAAAGTAAAAACGACAGCATTACTTTCTTTTCTCCTTTCCTTATCCTTAAAAATGGGGGAAAGGACAGTTTGTAAGACCAGTTAACCTATCACCCTCTGCTGATGCTAGCTAGGGTTGGAAGGTGAGGATCAGTGGTCAACACCAGTAGCCCAGAATATAACCTTAGGAATCCTGTGGGTGGACCGGACTTCTTTTAAGCCAGGGAGCATGAGGAGAGGGAAAAGAGAAGGGTCGGGGGGTGAAGCTATGAGCTCCACAGCAGAGGGGATTTGACCCAAATTTCCCCCTCCTTTGCCTCTGGAGAATGCAGGAAGTTCCAGAGCAGTTACCAGGGAACCCCAATGTAGGTGTTTAGAAGTGCTTCCACCCTGCTTTTGATAAATATTTCAAATGCAAAGAAACAAAACTATCAAAGGTTCTGAAGACATCAGGACAAAACAGGCACATTAGTGGAACTCTGGAAAATTCTCCTTTATCTTCTCTGGCATCTAAGTAGAAGTCCTCTTTGTGGGCAGTTTCTGTTTCACTTTTCTGCAGAGGAGGGGAAAACAAATGATGGGAAAGTGTAGTGTATCAGTCATCTACTGCCATGTAATCATCCCCAAACTTAGAAGCTTCAAACAATTCTCTCACAATGTCTGAGGGTCAGGAATCTGGGAGTGATTTAGTGGAGTCCTTCTGGCTCAAGGACTCTCAGAAGGGGCTGGAAGATCCACTTCCAAGCTCTCTCTCAGTTGTTTGCAGGACGCTTCAGTTCCTTGTCATAGGGTTGCTTGTGACATGATGTGGCTTCCCCCAGAGTGGTGCTGTGAGGGAGAAAGGAGGGGCAAAATGGAAGTCCTAGTCTCTTGTAGCTTAACCTTGGAAGTGACATACCATCACTTCTGCTGTGTTCACACAGACCAACCCCAGTATACTATGGGGGGACAATATGAGAGTGGGAGTATCAGAAGGCAGGCATTGTTAGAGGCCATCTTGGAGGCTGGCTACCACACATGGTTCTAAAATAAGAATTCTCATGCCTTTCTAGTACTCAGTAGAAAGTAATAAAGCAAGTGAGATCATTGCCTATCTTCTCAAAGAGATGTCTCAAAATGCTCAGTTTACATTGTATGGTCATTTCTTATGTGCATATATTATAGAGCATCGGTTTGAGAAGCAGAAATCTCTGGAATAGTTGGTGTTAATGTTTTTAGAGAATTCAGACCACAATGCAGTAATAAAAACCAGTTCTTAAAGTTATGAAATGAATCATAACCTTATATCAAGATTTTTATTAAAACATTAAAATACATTTTTTCACTTCACTATTTCATAAGTAGAAATTAATGTTTTTAGGCTTATAAAAGGCCATTCATTGCCTGTTGAAGACATTCAGTGAAGGTAGGTTCCTGATTAACCTAGTAAGGAAAAAGGAGGTAAGCTCTGCCGATAATTATTTCCTTCCACCCTACTTTATAATTTAGAGGTCAAAACGATTAGAGAAAATATCCCAAAGATTGCAACACCTCTCCATTTGAATGCAACGCTCCACTTACAACATCTAATTCATAATATGCCCACCCAACTAAGAGATCTAACCCTTCGTTGCCTAAGATATTAGTGTTTAAAGCCATATAATTCTTTCATAAAAATGAAACTTTCAAATCATTAGAGTAACAATCATTTCATAATCTTCCAGAATTCTCAAACGTAATCCTTTCTGACCTTGGCAATTTAACTGAAACTGTCTACAGATCTCTACCGCTACTTTATGAAGCCAGAGCTAGTTTTCCAGTTTTGTCACCACCACAATTTAGTCATTTCTCAGAATTCAGGTGTTTTATTCTGAGTCTAATATGAATGCCTTCCATCTTGGTACTCTGAGCTCTTTGGTAAAGAACGGGCTAAATCCCAAGAAGTGTCTTATCTTTGCAACTGTAATGCTAAGACTGTTTTTCTCCTCTAATTCTTTCAAAACTATGAACCACATACTGTGTCCCAGTGAGGGGCTGAGAGCAAACCATACTGCTGGATGAAGACAAGGCATTCCATGACAAAACAAAGACAGCCCTATGCAGACAGCATGCCACTCACAGGGCTTCCTCCCAGTGACCCCAGAGTTCTTCCCATGACCCCGACGACTAACAAGCGCCCCTGGAAGTGGCACTACAATGTATTCCAGGAAATGTGACACAGACATCTTGCAGTTTGAATTTATATTGCTCATTTCTCTTTATTATTTTGAAATTTAAATTTTTGATTTAAAAATTTTCAAAATAACACGAGTACATGTTTGTTATAGAAAAAATTTCACATGGGAATATATAAAGAAGCCAGATTCCTTCTATCTAAAACAGCAAAAACGCATGGGAACAACACACAACTTTCCAGACCTCTGTTATTTTTAAATGCAGAGAGTATTATAGCATGCTATGCATTGTTAAACATTTTGTTTTTCTGACCTGGTATGGTGACTCACACCTATAATTCCAGCTCTTTGGGAGGTCAAGGTGGGAGAATCACTTAAGCCCATGAGTTCAAGACCAGCCTAGGCAATATAGTGAGACTTTGTCTCTACAAAAAATCAAAAAACAAAAATTAGCCGGGTGTGGTGGTGGGCACCTGTAGTTCCAGCTCCTTGGGAGGCTGAGGTGGAAGGATCGCCTGAGCCCAGGAGGTCAAGGCTGCGGTGAACGGTGAACACCAATTCTTATTACCTCACTGCAGCATTATCTCATTCTAATGGTTGCATAATGTTGTGTAGTACAGATGTGCTACACTTTAACAATGCTGGCTGGCTGTACACATCCTACTGTACACACACCCCTGTGCCCAGAGATGTTTACCAGTTGACGTCTCTGTGTATGTTACATATACCTTAAAGCCCTCTCTGGGCATGTCTTCCTTTCTCTATTCCAATGTAATTAAATGTTGCCAGTATAAAGTTTTCTGAACAATATACTTTTAATTTTTTTTTTTTTAGAAAGCAGGATTTATTGAGAGGACAGAAAAGCTCCCACAGTGGGAGGGGGCCCGAGGGGGTTGCTTTAATTTTTTTTTTAAGAGACAAGGTCTCACCGTCACCCAGGCTGGAACACAGTGGTGCGATCATAGCTCACTGTAACCTTGAACTCCTGTGCCCAAGTAATCCTCCTGAGTAGCTGGGACTACGGGTGCATGCCACCATACCTGGCTAAGTTTTACAGTTTTTTGTAGAGACAGCATCTCACTATGTTGCCCAGACTTGTCTTGAAATCCTGGGCTCAAGCAATCCTCTCGCCTCGGCCTCCCAAAATGCTGGGATTACAGGCATGAGCCACTAGTGACTGGCCGTGAACACTATCTTTTTCAGAGCAGACAAATCCAGTAAGATGACAGCTCATATACCATCATCCATACCTTACACATCCCTATATTTGCATCTACTTTAGTGTCTGGCACATGGTTGACCCTGCATAAATATTTGTTGAATACATAAGGAAAAACCAACTAAACACAGGTATTAAGTGGACGTGCTCATAACCCAAAGCTTCAAAAGTTAGAACTCAGTTCTTAAATTGGTTAATGACTCAAGATTCCATGTACTCTCAAACTTTGTATCTCTTATCTAGAAGCTAGGAAATATGTCATTAAGTTTCTTAGTTTGGAAGAGGTGCGAGATGAATGACATTTATTTTACTACTGAAGTCTTCTCAAGGAACTTCACAAAATGAAGGGACAAAGAAAATTTAAGACTAAAGACCAAACAGTAACTGAAAAGATTAAAGTAGCAAGTTATAGGCACATCTGCATTCATCTGGGTTTTACAGAATTACACTGAATCCATTTACCAAATATACCCCCGCCCTCTGTCCATTCTCTACAGATGACGTCCTGGGCCGGCAGCTGAACAGGCACAGGAGAAGCACATCTTCCCTTGGGCTTGGGACGGAGTACTTCCTCCAGGCAGTGGGAACACAGTAATTCTGTCCCTGAAGGTCCAGAGGCAGTATGACAGTTAAGTACCACAGGCCTTGGAAATGAGATGACGGGGAAGGTGAGAGGGAGGCTGAACCCACAGGCCACTGCATACAAGGAGGCAGTGTCTGTGTGGTTCAGGAAACAAGTAGGACCAAGCCAGGAGTGGATGGCTTTTGGGGCAAAAGAAATAGAGAAAGTATGAATGAATGTATGAATATGCTGAAAGAAAATGATGTCTTTGGGGTTTGAGACTCCTGAACTGCCAAGCTGGAAGAGCTGTACATGCCAGACTGGAAGAGCTGGACCAGCCGAGCTGAAGAGAGCTGCGGAGCCGACAGGGCATTGGACACTTTTTGGACCTTGGCTCACTAACCAAACTAGGAGAGCTGTAATACTTCTCGGGGGCTCTGCAGCTGTTGCATTGTTTCATGGGGGCTTGTCTGGGATTCGTTGGAAGGGTTCAGGAGTGGTCTTCATTTCAGGACAGCCAGCCATAGCACCCAAGATGAGGCTTAGCCAGGAAGCTGACAAGGCCCCAATGGAGGGGGTCTTTAGGGACATTTGTCATGAAAGCAGAATGAGTTTCCAAAAGAACACCGATGCTCTCAAAGCTATTTAGCTGAACCTAGAGCAGGTCTGGGAAACCCAGCCAGAGCAGAGCAGGAAGCTTTATGATGAGTATTGTCAGCAGTGTCTGACGTTTTATGAAGAGCAGAATTGCGCTGTGCATAAGAGCAAGCGACATGAAGAAAAACTGGTGTGCCTATTTCAGCAGCACAAAAAGGCTATTCAACAGCTTAGAGCTGCTCAGCACCAGAGAGTGAAAGCATTTAACGAGGACGTCTTAAGGAACTTGAAACAGCTAGATGTATGTAGCTCTCATTGGCAAAGTTAGAAAAAGAATGGCTGCGATGCACAGAAAATTTGTGAAGGCAAGTCACCAGGAGGAGGCCCGTGTGGGAAAGCACCCACTGTGCCAGCTTTCCAATGACACGTCGATGAAGGAAGCTGGACCTAGGGAATCGATACAGTGACACAATCAGCTATAGGAAACAAGGGGATGTCCGAACTTTGAAGGGTTGATGACAGGAGGAACCGGAGACTAACCCCGACTCTGGACTCCTCCAAGATTTTCTTGATCCATTAATCAAGTCCCAATAACTCTATGAAGCGTTTAAGATGAGAATAAGACAAATACTTTCGTTCTTCAATAACTCAACAACGTAACATGAATGACAACAGTAACAAAAAGCCAGACAGCTATGCATGCAGAAAGTTCCTCTAAAGTGTTTTAGGAAAACCTTCCATGTTTGCCAAGACCAAAAAAAAAAAAAAAAGGAATAAAGTGACTTTTAAAAGAAAAAAAAAAAAAAGAAAATGATGTCTTTGAATTTCCACAAGTATGTTGAACTTTCATTCTTAAATTTTATAACAAAGGATCAGGCTTCGTTAACGGTATAACCAACGTTAGGCCTATGAATACTCCTAAGCTAAGAGAGGATGCCCTGAGCTCGGCACTGGGAATATAAGTGAACAAAAATAGCCGTGTTTCCATAAGAGTTTTCGTAAGTGTACCATAAACAAGCCACCGGCTGAGAAGCTTTGCCCTGACATCCCTGTGTGTGACGCTGGTCTGGGCCTTCCCCTTGCACGGGTCAGTCAGGTCACTGTTCTCCAGTCCTCCACTGACCAGCCTGGGCCCACCCCTGCGCCCCACAGCCTCAAGCTGCTCCAACCTGGCAGTAACTGCTGTACTAACTGGAAACAGCTAGAAAATGGTCTCTCAGGCCGTTTTCTTCCTGTCTTCTTCTAAAAAGGAAGGAATTTTATCCCACATTCATGTCCCAGCCTAGCCTTGGGTGTCCTCATGAGTGAGACTTGCAAACAGCAGGAACAGGACTTGTCTGCCGGTGGTGCAGAACACTGTGGGAGCCTCTGACACAGGCCTGGCTCCACATAGCCTTTACTATGCTACACAGCTACAGTTCAGGGCCAGAAAAGCAGCTCACCTTTCAAATAGCAAAAAAATCCCTAGATGGTAGCAAGTCTTGACACAAGAGTATCTAATTTTTTTACAAGTATAGATTATACATCCTCAAGTTCATGAATATTAAAAAAAACACTCCCAAAGAGTCAAAGGAACGTCCAGGACAAAACAACAAGAATTCCCTTTTGTGTGGGTATAATACTCTCGTAATTTTTTCCTTCTGCATGGAAAAGGATGTCTGAGGTGGAAGCCATGCTGAATTTCGCAGAACATGCCTGATTTGTGTCAAAGGGCAACCTAAAATGAAAGAAAATATTTTAATTTTCCTCATGTGAGTGCAAAAAAAGTAAAATACTAAAAATAGTTACTTAACAAGTTTCCTTATGAAACTAACCAGTTGTTATCGACACCACACTAGGAGCTGGGCATCAAGGGCATCATTTTAAGGCAGAAATGCTTTTTGATTATGTTATGAAGTTGATTTCACTTAATTGTAGACCAGTGACTTCAGCTGTATTTGGCTAAACAAAGCTGCTAGGGAGTTGATGCTGAATTCCTTCACAGATGTGAGAACCATTAATTAGGGAAAGCGCACAAAGCTCAGTGTCCTTTCTTTGAAATAATAAGGACACAGGGAAACTTCAGATTAGACTGTTGTGTGTTCATTATGGCCTCACATGAGAGAACAGACATCAAAGAGATGAGGCTATTCTGTCCTTATTTGACGTTGGCATATGCCTAACCTCACCTCAGGCCTTCCTTTCAGGCGTCTGTCTCCCAGGTTCCTTTGAATCCAGTTTTTGATGTTGTAGACAGAGGCTGTCTAGCTTCTGCATATCTTCTGTAAGACCATTTCTAAGATCCTCATTGTTTCTCAGAAATTCCTTCACCACTTCTAGTCGATTTGAGAGCTGCAAGAGGAAACCATACAATGTACAGCTTGGACAGTGTGATAGCAGACTTGAAATTCAAATGAAAACCTTAGTAGCTCCAAGACTGGACACTCATGTGGCTACCAAGAAACAGAAACACTGGCTAGAGGCATAAGGTCTGAAAAACAAAAGCTATTAACAGCCCCTTTAAAACAAAGCATCCTCTACAAAAACAAAAACAGAAAAACTCCACAACCCAGAATAACTGGTTCTGGACTACACAAGGGGGTGTTTGCTTGTCTCTTCAAGTCTTTTTCGCTTTAAAACTTCCTGCATTTGTATGAAAGAGCTTCATTTTACACACACACACACACACGTATGTATGTACATATAAAAACACCAAACATGTACATATAAAAACAGGCTGGCCTCCCTTGGGAGGCTGAGGTGGGAAGATTGCTTGAGGCTATGGGCCACAATAGTGAGACCCTGTCTTTACCAAAAAAAAAAAATTAGCCCAGGAGTTCGAGGCTGCAGTGAGCTAGGATTGCACCACTGCACTCTGGCCTGGGCATTTTAAAAAACAGACTGTCTCCATAAAAAACCCTCAAAATCAAATCAAATCAAATGATAGAATGAAGTTCTTTCATTTTGAATTTTGTACCTATACATGTTATTGAATATACATTCATATACATGGATATATACATATATGCTCGAGTAGTCACATACACACACACACACGTAATAAATGTATAGATACAAAATTCAAAATTAACACAGGGTACAAGGTAAAATGTCAGTCTTCTTCCAAATCCTGTCCCTGGTTACTCAGCCCCTCTCCTTAGAGGTGACCACAGTGAACAATTTCTTGTGTTTTTTCCAGAGATATTGTATGCAGTTAGATGTGGACATATACACTTTTTTTTTAGTCGGGGTCTCATTCTGTCACCCAGGCTGGAGGGTAGTGGCATGATCATGGTTCACCGCAGCCTTGAATTCCTGGGCTCGGGCAATCCTTCTGTCGGGTCTCCTGAGTAGCTGAGACTACAGGTGTGTGCCACCACACTCAGCTAATTTTTTGATTTTTTTTTTTTAGAGATGAGATCTCACTATGTTGTCCAGTCTGTTCTCAAATTCCTGGGCTCAAGCAATCCTTCTGCCTCGGCCTCCCAAAGTGCCGGTATTACAGGCATGAATGACCATACCTGGCCTGAACATATGCATTTTAAAAAACACAAATGGCAGGATGCTAGACACTGCTCTTCAATTGATCTCTTCTATATGAGATTATAAAGAGTGGCCTATTGTACCCCATAATTTCAAAATAAAAATTAAAAGAGGAAAAAAAAAAGTGTGGCGTCATTGTCTTTTTTTTTTTTTTTTTTTTTTGAGTTGGAATCTCACTCTGTTGCCCAGACTGGAGTGCAGGGGCATGCTCCCGGCCACTGCAGCCTCAACCTGCTAGGCTCCGGTGATTCTTCCACCTCAGCCTCCCAAGTAGCCGGAATTACAGGTACACGCCACCATGCCTGGCTAATTTTTTTTTTATTTACTGAAGAAACGAGGTCTTGCCAAGTTGCCCGGGCTGGTCTCGAACCCGTGGGCTCAGGCAATCCATTTGCCTCGGTCTCCCAAAGTGCTGGGATTACAGGCTGAGCCACCGAGCCCGGCCGCTCATTATCTTTTTAAATGGCTGACTAGTATTCCAGTTATGGATGTTTCATATTTTAGTAAATTATTTCAGTCCTCCAGCTAAGACAAATGCTGCAGTAACTAACCTGGTAAATGTCTTATCTGTTTTTAGAAGAGAAATGGAATTCGATTGTGTTTTAAATTTTGGCAAAATTTTAATAGATTTTGCCCAGACTGCCATCTAGAGACTGGACCAATTTAAACTCCTACCGGCAACATACTTCTCAGCCTTCAAGTGAATAAAAGCACTCATGGAATAGTACCATGGAAGTGTTTTTCACTGGGTTGGTCCCAGAACACCCTCATCGGTCATTGTACACAGATGAGAGTTACTCCTGTTTTGGGGTGTGGGGAATGTCTTTAAATGGAGGATCCTTAACTCCCAGCTAAGCCAAGATTATCTAAAGCTAAAGAAGGAATGTGATGGAGTACCTATCCTAGGAGAAAGTATACACTTGATTCTAATGCAGTAGGTTGAGGATGAAACCACAACAAATACTCAGGTTATTGTGATGTAAATGAATGAAACAGCCAGATGCTGGACAAAGGCTGCTGGGGATGGAAGGGAGGGGAAAGGTCGGCTAAGGCTGCGGCCAGGGTGAATGGGGAGCAGGGAGGGCCAGGGAGGAGCTGAAGATGACCGAAGGGCTTCAGACTGGTTAGTAAGCAGACCAGGGACATGCCCTTCAGGTGGAGCTGTTTATTACATGGCTGGAAACCAGCCTAGAGCTCCTGCAAGATGCCTGGGCTTTAAATAATAAATCTGGAAACCATAGAAACGTGAAATGAAGATCACACCAATGCCATTATTCACAGCATGTACTAATAACTGTGGGGATGCACTGTTAGCTCTTATTGACCGTGCCTGGTACCCTAGACACAACTCGGGGTCCTCCCATGGCTCTCATCAGATGCCTAGGACTGCATCAGCCGGGTCTTTTCACCCCACACACGTGCTCCCAGATGGATTTCTGGTGCTCGGTGGGGTCTGCCTCCCCCTTGTGCGGACCTTCTCACTTGGTAACTTGGGAGCTGCAATTCTTGTGCTATTACCTCCTGACCCTCTCTGCAGACTCTCAGAACCAGTTTGCTCCAGTTCATTTAGTTTCTTTTGCTTTGCTTAAGGTTTCAGTTCTCTTTTCTCTTCTAAATAGCCATTCTCATTATCTTCAATAGGAGTGCCTCAGCACTGACATTTCTTGGAACTTCGGCTTTCCCCTTTGTGAAATGCAATAAACGTATTTGCTCTTGAAATGTGCTAGAAAGGTGTTCTGGCTGGGGTGATTATTTTTACTTGAAGGGGAGGCAGAGTTAAAAGGAGGCTTTTTTAAAAAAAAAGTATGAAGAACGGGGAAGGCGCTACACGTTTATATGTAAAAGAGGAAGTATAGATAGAAAAACTGAAAGTACTGGAAAAATTGTGGAATGCAGTCATATGGACTTGGACATTGAAGCCCAGTTTTGTCATTTAACTAGCTGTGTGACTTTGGTCAGGACATTTGACCTCTCTGAGCTTACTACTATGTATGCAAATTAAGGATGATGACACCAACACCACCTAGGATTCTTGTCAGGATTAGCAATAATCTACCAAAAGCACTTTGCTTTGTCTCTTCCTTCCTACATTCAATGTTTAAGTTGCTGAGGGTCAGTCTACTATGTGCCTATCTACGTTCGAGGCAAAAGATGCCTAGCACCTTCATTCTTCCAGCCACTTAAGCCAAAACTCTTGGCCTTGGCCTTGACTCCTTTCTTTCACACGCCACATCCGCCCACACTCTTAATACCTCTACACTTCTACCCTGGCCCAAGCCACCATCATCTCTTACCTGGATAACTGTAGCAGCCTCTATCTCAGCCCCTCCTCTCTGCCACCCTAAGACATCCTCACCACCAGAGTGGGCTCCTTTTGTCATTCCAATGGCTAACAAGGTCCAGCAGGACCTGCTTCCTCCTTGTCACTTCTCTGACCTCCTCACCCACTGTTCTTCCCCTCCTTCCACTCCAGCTGCTCTGCTCCATTTGCCTCCTGCTCGAATGCTCTTCCTCCCAACGTGTCCATCCACCTTCAAGGTACTGCTGAGTCTCACCCTCTTGATAAGGTCACCCTGACCACCCTGTTGCAACGTGACTCTCATCGCCACCCTGGCACTCCTGTCCCCCACTCTCAGCTCTACATTGTACTCGCCTCCTTCTACTGTACCCCATCATTTACTTCTTATGCTGTTTATTATCTGTCTCCCACTACGGGGATCTTTGTCTGTTTTGGTCATTGCTGCATACCAACTTCTAGGACTGTGTCTGGCACATAGTAGGTGCTCAGTAAATATTTCTGAAATATAATGAAGTGTCATTTTTCTATCCTTTCCCTGATGGCCTTAAGTATACTTTGTCACTGCCCCTTCTACCTGAGCTTCCCCCTGAGTCTCTGAAGGTGGTTCCTCTACCAGGGTTTAAGAAATCAGTAATGATTTTTTTTTTTTTGAGTTGAAGTCTCACTCTGTCACCCAGGCTGAAGTGCAGTGGCACACTCCCAGCCACCGCAGCCTCGACCTCCTGGGCTCTGGCGATCCTTCCACCTCAGCCTTCCAAGTTGCCAGAACTACAGGCGCCCGCTACCACACCCAGCTAATTTTTTATTTATTGTAGAGATGAGGTCTCGCCAAGGTGTCCAGGTGAGTCTCGAACCTGCAGACTCTGGCAATCCACTCGCCTCGACCTCCCAAAATGCTGGGATTACAGACTGAACCACCAAGCCCAGCCATCAGTAATGATTTTAAAGCCTGTGAACATTCTTTACATGTTTTTTAGCTATCTACTGCACTCAGTGTTCTTTAGCTGAAATTTTAAACTCTCAAATCCTAAGAGTGCACCAAGAGCTGGCAGGACTATGTGAAGGCACTCCGGTGGCAGTCAAATTCTGGAGCAGACACAAACTCCATATGGGTCCCCAGGGGCCCGAGCAGTCGCTGCTCCCATTCTGCTCTGAAGTAGAAAGCATCTTATGATCACAGAGACACATGTACAGTATGTTTTAATGTGAGTCCCTTTTTCCGATGTTCTATACAATTAAGGCTGGTCAAACTAACAGAAAATAATGGAGATGGTGAGCTCTCCATGGCGTTCCACAATGCATTTGTAGGAACTGTCACACTAAAGTACCATCATCAGCTATTCTTCTCAACTTAGCTTTCCAACCCTACCAGAAGCAGGTCTCATTAAGCATCTACAACAAAAGTCCTGTGGTCATAATAAAATCGCTATATTTCTTGATTCCCGGATGCACATTTTTTCATATTCTAACACCTCAAATGAGAATGCGTCTTACCACTGATGGTTTCTCATAACAAGCTGGCAGCATCTTTTTCTTTCTTAGAAGTAAGTGAAATAATGGTGTGTTTTACAACTGATGGCATTTTAGATTTACTGAAATCTGGTTTTATCAAATTCTTTGACTTTGGAGACTAACCCTGAAGAACTTGAATAATCATATACAGTACTGAACTTTCAGAAGACGGCAAGTTTCCGTGCATGTGGAAAGCCGACCTTCAACTTCTTTGGGAAAACATGCCAATCAATCCTCACTTACATTTTGATCAATTGAAATATTGGGAGAAATGCCATGGTCTGCTGAACAGAAAGTGTGAAAAATGAGAATTTATCAACTCGACCTAGAGACTTTGTGACCCAGAGGATGAGCCAAATTAATCCCTATTTTGTCTACTGTAAAACAGAGATAATGAAGGTTCAACATTTACAGTTGCCAGCTCATCAGTGATACAAGAGCTGCAGCCCAGCAGGTGGAAAGTCACAGGACCAGGAAGGGGGCACCTCTGGGCTAGCCCTCATACCCCAGTGACAGTTCCTTGGGGCCCTGGCCTCACATGGAAAGTAGGAGATACGGTAAGATTGTCAGGTTCCCTTCCAGCTTTCAACTGTCTACTACTGATTTACTTTGCTCTTTGTTATACAAACAGGAAAAGAACTATAGCGCCCCCAAGAGAGAAGACAGAGCTACTGATGACTCAGAGGCAGTGAGCCTGGTCCCCCAGATGTCTTCTCTTGCTCTACTCTGCTTGTAAAAGCAGCAGCAGAAAGAAAACTGGGTTTGTTCTAATGCAATTTTAAAACAAAACCAGATGAGACACAGAGACTTAGAAAAGAGAAGCTTTAACATTCCAATTCATAATTTTAAATTATGACATACCCCAAAACAGTGGTACCCAGTCCTTGTACTAAAGGAACTCGCCAAGCTGAACCAAAGGCAGAACAGTTAATATACCATAAACAGGCACACTTTCCAGTAAGAAGCATGGCTTAATGAATGAAATACACACTCTGCATTCAATCAACACTCCCCCTATGTTTAATGAGGTAACCACCAAAACTACTTTCCTTGGGCAAGGAGGAATGGAGAGGTGAAATGATTTGTCCAAAATCCCCTGGTGATCTACAATTCTAATACAGCCAGTGCTGGAATACTTCTGAACTTTACTGCAGTGGTATAATCACGGCTCACCGCAGCCTCGAATTCCTAGGCTCAAGTGATCTTCCTGCCTCAGTCTCCCAAGTAGCTGGGATTACAGGCATGCACTACCACAGCCAGCTAATTAAAACAATTATTTTAAGAGGTAGGGTCTTGCTATGTTGCCCAGGCTAGTCTCAAACTCCTGGCCTCAAGGGATCTTCCTGCCTCGGTCTCCTGAGTAGCTAGAATTACAGGCGTAAAATACCACACCTGGCTACTACTGTTAGTTTTTTTTTTATGCCTTACATGTAACAAAGGAGATTCATTCTTCCTGTATTCCCTATGACTTTAGACTATAATTAGTCTGCAGATCCTAAGCTAGAAACCTTGATGAGCCTTTAAAACCCCTCTCCCCACCACCTTTTTCCAGCCTCATGCCACACTCCAGGTGATCTAACTGGCCACTAAGATCCATCAGCTCTGCACAGGCAATTCCTCCAGAGCCTGGCCCCTCCTTCACAGCCTCTAGTTTCCATCCTCTCTCTCACTCTCACACAACTGTAAGAGCCTCCTGGCTAGCCATTAGCTACCTGTCCAATCTCCAACAACAACAGTTAACTTTCTAAAAGCTATATCTGATCCTAGCACTCTTTCTTGCTTAAAAGCATCTGTTGGCTCCCCGCTGCTTTTTGGGAATAAGGCCTAAACCCTTGGTGCAGCATAGAAAACTTTGTAGCACATGGCTACAGCCTGCTTTACCACCCTCATATCCGATCATTCCTCCTATGCTTGCCTGTCATTGTCCAGGCTCAACATATTCTTTCATGCCTTTGCAAGTGCTTTGCCTTCTGCCAAGAATGGCCTTTGCCCCTTGCTAATTTGCCAAACTTTTACTTGATTCTGTGAGTCCCCAGCTCAATAGCACCCTCTCGGCAAAGCCTTTTTTGGCAATCTTTCCATCAGCAGAAAAGCTCCGGAACACTTTTTTCAGAATTTTGTTGTAGCTCTTACCATGTTTTCTCACTTTGTGGCATAGACTAAACACTCAAATGTTTGCTCATTCAGTGAAAATATTTGTTAAAAGGTAATGTTAATCTGTGCCCAAAAAATACTCACTTCTGAAAATTATTTGACTTATAAATCACAAACACAATTGGCTGTATGTTAAAATGAGCTACGCTTCTTCCCTAGTACCTCTCTTGTTTACTCACACAGAAAATGTAATACTTTTCTTTTACCTCTTCAGGCAACACCTCTTGTTCTTCTGCTTGAAGGTACATCTCTTCAAGTTTTTCTTTTAGTAACTGCATTTCTATTTCATTGACTTGGCTCTCACTCAGGTAAGTTCCTATTTCACATTCACACCCATCTCGCTGATCCTCCTCGGGGATGTGAACAGCCCAGTCAGATGTCAACAGCTGTGGGATTACCGCACAAGTACATGAACTGGTTTCATGGAAAGATATTCCAATTGGTTACTCAAATAACTGATAATTAAACACCACTAACTGGATTCATTTTAACTCCACACTATGACAGAAAAGCTTCTTGGCCCACCAGAATTCCGGATTCCCTATCAGCATTCTTTCGCCTACTTATAGTCTAAAATTTAGTTTAGATCTAATAAATTTCCAGTTCTAAATGAGTGACTGTGGTTGTTTTTTTCCCCTTATTTCTATATGCCAGAACTGTTAAATATGATTTTCACCTGTTCTATTCTGGAGTATACTGCCACAATCTCTGGGATATTCTTGAATTCATTCAGAAAATTTTGGACCTTCATCTGAAAATCTCGAAGCCATGCAGAAGACACTTTCATTTCTGAAGAGTGCATGATCTCATTACGACACTTAATCACCTACAGGAAGACAAAGAGATCAACGGTTTCAAAGTCAAACAGTGGGGTAAACTGGGATCTTGTGGCTCAAAAAAAAAAAAAATCACAGAAAGACTTTTTTAATTACAAGATCAACACAAGTGGTATTCAGATGAGAAGGGCCAGAACTTGCTTGGGATCATGTGCATAATTTGGTGCATATTTGTATCAGGGTAGAGGATACTCCAGCCCCGCAAATCAGATCCATAGTATGCAGTTTTAACCTGTGCACAGGATATACACCAAGAAGTGAAGTCCTCTTTGGGTCACAAACTGAAATGCCTTCAAGGGACAGGCAGGTAATCTGAGTGAAGCTGGTCATGTGTAATAGTAGAAAGACATGGAGAGAGTTTGGGACAAACTGGAAAGCAGATGTCCTATCTAAAGGGGTAGTTTCTACTCAACTTCTGGCTTGTCGCCACGGGAGTTATACAAGCCCAATGCTGCCAGACCTTCTGACTTTTCAAGAGAAGCTGGAAATTCAGATTTTTATGACAACGAATACAAAATTGGAAAAAAAAATCAGGTAGGACAAATAAAACATGACTGTAAGCCAGATTTTGGCCACAAGACTTTAGAAATAAAAAGATGGCTCCTCGGCAAAGGTTCAGCCTGTTCCCCCTTCCTGAGCCTCTGGAGCAGATTTCCAAGCAATCTAGAAGTTCTTGACATGACTGGTAGATGCTTGCAGATGCTGTCAAGGCTTGAGGGGATATGTAACCTCCTGTCACTTGAATAATAAATTAATCAGGGTAAGAATTGCAAATAAGCCTACAACTATCCTTAGCCCTTGAAATCTTGTGACTGGCTGGATATTACACATTCTCCCAAATCCCTTAACTTAAAACAACAAGAGCAAGCATATTGACTGTGGGTATACCCACAAGCTGCAGCAGACAATGTGAAAATCTTTTAATCCTCTGTACTCAGATTGCTGGTGATTATACAGTACAAACTTATGCCAGTGCACATTTTTCAAAAATGTATGTTTCCTTGAAGTTTTCCATTCAAATTGCATGAAAAAGCAAATAAAGAGATGGAATATATACTGAGATATACATTTAAAAAAACAGCTGGCATTATGTAACAAGAGATACATAGTGGTGCACAGACTGGACAATAAATTACATATTATGAATGTGGGAGGAAGAAAACAAGACTGCATTGTCTGCTCAAAGAGAAAAACACCAGGTGGAAGACGTCAAGCAAATTACTATTGCACAACATGAATCAATGAACCTGCAATGCATGTTGGTGACTGCTTCACACATTACCACACATTAGAAAAATATAAGATATAAAATTTTGATTTTTTTGGTCATAAGCTCCTTAATGTCCAAAATCCCATTACAAACCAAATTATCATTACAATAAAAGAACTGGGTCCGACATTATGCAATTTAATATGAAGTGATTCGTTTTTCACTATTTCATAAAAAAGTGTGGTCAAGTTGCTGGTAGGTAATCCGCGAGATGTCTCTGAATGCAAAGGGTTAAATATTGTTGAAGTGCCAGGAAGTTGGGTCAAGGGAGTTTTCTGATATGGAAACTATGATGAAAACAAAACCAACTTTTGCCTATATCTTAAGAAAAATGATGCTGTCTAATCATACATTAAAACCTAATTCACATAAAATCTCCACATTCTTGGTTAAGATACCAAAGGAGTCAACTACTGTGACAGTTCTTTGTCTCTGCTGATGTCATAAAGGAATCTCAATCCTTTCAGCTGCTGTATAGCAATCTACTCTTTTTTTTTTTTTTTTGGGGTTGG
>NW_007026751.1:114400-166854 GCF_000164805.1 Carlito syrichta | reverse complement strand
GGAATTACAGGCATGCGCTACCACGCCCAGCTGATTTTTTGATTTTATTGTAGAGATGAGGTCTCGCTGCCCAGGCGGGTCTCGAACCCACAGGCTCAGGCAATCCACTCACCTCAGCCTCCCAAAGGCGCGGGATTACAGGCTGAGTCACTGAGCCCGGCTAGCTATCTACTCTTTTCAATGATTCTCTGAGTAATAAATGGGTAAGAATTGTTCTCTGAGGGAGGTGGGATTAATGGTAGTCAATATCTGTCTGGGGGGGGCACACCTCATCAATAAGGGTACCTACACAGTGAATATTTGTATACCTAACCCTTAACTGTATCCCACAAGTTTAAAATTTTTAAAAAATTTAAAAAAAAAAAGAATTGTTCTCTGGTGAACTAGAGAAAATCTAAACTTCCCAGAGGAAATTTCATAAGCACAGTGATCTATTCTGTTAACCATTAATGTACACGTGTTCTTTAGTTCTATGTAATTTGGTCTTGTAACTGTTTAGCCAATGAGATTTAGAAGGGCAGGACTGAAATGTTGGCATACAAATGATGTACTGTTCTGCATTGTTTTTGAATTAGGAAAATGACTTTGGTTCTGTTCATGGCAGAACAGGAAAGAGAAATTTTAGTTTCACCTACTTTACCAGCAAACAGTACAACAAATTATCAGGAAACTTTAATTTGGGAGAACTCAAGGATTAGTTTCTTGGTTGTATTTGTACGGAGGTTCTTGGACATCACAGAAGGTACACACGATAGGAGCCCCGCAAGCCTGCTTAGCGATGCCGACACTGAACCCAAGACTAACTTTCTTTGTACACCACTGTTCCAGGGAGCTACAGCGTGCTAAGCCTGCATGCCTGCATGTGTCTCATGGCTGGTCCTCACAATATCAACTCGACTGACTCCATGTTTGTTTTTTTTTTTTTTTTTGAGTTGGAGTCTCACTCTGTCGCCCAGGCTGGAGGGCAGTGGCACGCTCCCGGCCACCGCAGCCTCCACCTGCTGGGCTCTGGCGATCCTTCCGCCTCAGCCTTCCAAGTAGCTGGAACTGCAGGCGCGCGCTACCACACCCGGCTAATTTTTGATTTATTGTAGAGATGAGGTCTCGCCAAGTTGCCCGCGCGGGTCTCGAACCCGTGGGCTCAGGCAATCCACTCACTTCAGCCTCCCAAAGCGCGGGATTACAGGCTGAGCCACCGAACTCGGCTCATGTTTGGTTTCAAATCCCACAGCTCTTACCTCTGTGACTTTTCTTCTATCAACCACGAAGTGATCGCAGGAGTTGATGAGACTTAAGAGAGCAACGGCATCACATTCCTCGGGTCCTCGTTTGTCTGTCAGTCCTCGTGGCATGAAGGCCTGTGGTAGGGGGAAGCACAAGGGGCACCTGAGTCTCCTCCAACTGCCTGCCTATTTCCCAAATGATGACTGAAATGCTCTTACACACTGAGGTTTCAGGTTAGAGTCTTGTGAGTCTATGATGCAAGTGGGGAAACAGTATCACAGCTAAGACTCAGTCACGGGCAATAACCGAAGGGCTGCACTATCCCTCTGCTATTAGATACACCTGACATAACTGGCTTTCTGTCCTGAGCCTATAAGCAAAAAGCATGGGTAAAAGGCACCTTTTTTCCCTTCCTTACTGAAATTTCAGTGGTTAAGTTTTTTTTTTGTTTTTTGTCTTTGAGTTGGAGTCTCACTCCATCGCCCAGACTGGAGTGCAGTGGCACGCTCCTGGTCACCGCAGCCTCGACCTGCTGGGCTCTGGCGATCCTTCCGCCTCAGCCTTCTGAGTAGCTGGAACTGCAGGCGTGCGCTACCACGCCTGGCTAATTTTTGATTTATTGTAGAGATGAGGTCTTGCCAAGTTGCCCGGGTGAGTCTCAAACCCGCGGGCTCAGGCAATCCACTCGCCTTGGCCTCCCAAAGTGCTGGGATTACAGACTGAGCCACCGAGCCCAGCCTGGTTCAGTCGTTAAAGAAGATTTTAAAACTATAGTTACTCCACAGTCGACACTTTCTAAATGACTTAAGGAAGTTCAGTACGGAATTATTAAGAGTCTGGGCTTTGAAGTGCAACAGAACTGGGTTCAAATGACAGCTCTGCCACTTGCCAGCTGTGGGACCTCAGCCAAGTTACTTATCTTCAGATTCCTCATCAGTAAACGGGGAATAACTGTCCTCATCTACCTTGCAGGATGTTGTGAAAATTAAATAAGTGAAGGCACATGCTAATAACCAGGCCATAAATGCTGGCGGTTATTATGTCAATGGTGCAAGGTGAGTAGGACCCACATAGGAGTTACAGATGGAATCCCAGGATTTGAGATACTCGACATACCAGAAGGGTCTCGTTCTAGCAGGATATTGCCTTTAGTAGGATTTGATGGCATGGACCCCAAAAATGGTGTGATAGCAAGGTTTGGGCATATTTCTTTCCTGAACTATTTCCCAACTTACATCTGAATATGACAACTTTGCCAGGCTAAGAATCTCAAGGGTTCATCCCTGTCAAGGGACTAGAACAGGGGACATACAAAAAATTACTCACAATAAGAACTCGAGATAAAAGAGACCTGTTCCACTGAAAGCAAACACATTTCAGTAGGCAAGCAACGACAATGCCTCCTACAGGACTGCTCGCCACAGTATTCTAGAAGGCTGGTGTCAATGCTGATGCACACCTAGGAGAGTTAGGGCTATGTTTCTGATGGTGGTGGAATCATGCACCTGAGCTTCACATAACTCAGGATTTTGCAGATGCTAAATGGCCCCTATTAAAAGGTGCAGCAGTCAGTACCATCACTATTTTTGTCTGACTTAACAGTCACCGACATACCAACCCTCTGAAAGTCGTCTATTATGGGTACTACAAAGGTTAGCAAAGAAGCTAACTAACTTACCACAGGCAAACGAATGCAATAAAACCAAAGAAAAGAAACTGCTTAATTCAGTTGCTGCTGAGAAGAAAAGGCAAAGTTAGAGAATTCTTAGTTGCTTCCAAATCAGGCATAGTTTGTCTTTTCCATTATAAGGTAGGTCCCACCTGGCATTTTTTTCACTAATATAAATCAGTCTCTTTCATGTTAAAGTGGTACAATTACTCTCTTTCTCCAGAACTAGAAGCCAACAGGGAGGATCTCTTGCCTCCTTGAAGTGAAAGCAGTGTCTTAAAACTGTATTGCATACCATACTGTTCCACAAGGTAAATGCACTGCAGTGAGAAACGTATGTCATTGCCCCTCTCTATCTTCCACTGTCTCTCCATTGAGTAGGAGGAGATAAAGCTGGAGAAATACACAGGGGCCAGATCATGCCGGGCCTTACTGGCTTGGAAAGGAGTGTGGAGTTTATTCTCAGGCAAGGGAATGAAATGTTCTAGCTCCCATTTGAAGACTGCACAGCCTGCTATGTGAAAAACCAACCAGAGGCACCCAGAGCAGCAGAGGAAGCCAGGCAGGGAGAGTGAGAGTTGTGATGTGGAGATGGAGAGGAGGTCTCCAAAACTATTTTGCAGGTACAAACAAGGAGGGTGGTGAGAGGGAAAGAGATGAAACAAGAAAGATTCTAGAAAGTTGGCGGTGGGGAATGGGCAGAGGGTGAGGGGTAGAGATAAGAAAGAAGTCCTACTTTAGAATTTAAAAAAAGGCCCCATTAGGTGCAGGGTCAGGTAAGCAGTAGTTTATATATGTGCACCTGGTGCTCAGAAGAGGGCAGGGATAGAGCCACCAATGTGGGAGGCATGAACACAAAGGTAGCAATTAGCTCCACGGGCTTGGGCAGTATCATCAGAGAAGAGGGGACCAAAAAGGGCCCAGCCCTGAGTCAGGCCAACTGACATTAAGGAGGCTGAGCAGGAGGAGCCAGGGAGATGGAAAGAAAGCCAGGAGGGTTTCAAGGAGAGCAGCCAGTAGTGCTGAATGCCCCCAAGAGGAAAGCAAGAGGCCAGAAACTGAAAGCCACAGGTGCAGTGAAGTGGCAGGGCTGAAGCCAGGGTGAAGTGGGTTGAAAACTAAGTGGGAGCTGAGGAAAAGAGAACAGGCATCAAGCCGGCTTTTTTGAGAAGCTTTGCTGGGTACGCTTACAGGAGGCGGAGAAATGGGAGACAGCAGGAGGGAATGAATCAGGAGAATTTTTCCTTTCTTTTAAAATCTTATTTTCTAGCCGGGCTCGGTGGCTCAGCCTGTAATCCCAGCACTTTGGGAGGCTGAGGTGAGTGGACTGCCTGAACCCACGGGTTCGAGAGCCGCCTGGGCAACTTGGCGAGACCTCATCTCTACAATAAATCAAAAAAATTAGCCGGGCGTGGTAGTGTGCGTCTGTAGTTCCAGCTTCTTGGAAGGCTGAGGCGGAAGGATCGCCGGAGCCCAGCAGGTCGAGGCTGAGGTGGCCAGGAGCGTGCCACTGCACTCCAGTCTGGGCGACAGAGTGAGACTCCAACTCCAAAAAAATAAAATAAAATAAAATAAAATCTTATTTTCTATGTATCTATTCAAGTGTGTGTGTGTGTGTGTGTGTGTGTGTGTGTGTTTTCTCTTTTTTCTTTTTATTTTTTTGAGTCAGAGTCTCACTCCGTCACCCAGACTGGAGTGCAGTGGCACACTCATGGCCACCGCAGCCTCGACCTGCTGGGCTCCAGCAGTCCTTCCACCTCAGCCTTCAGAGTAGCTGGAACTACAGGCATGTGCCACCACACCCAGCTAATTTTTTTCATTTATTGTAGAGACGAGGTCTCACTATGTTGCCCAGGCTGGTCTCAAACCCGTGGGCTCAGGCAATCCTCTCGCCTCCGCCTCTCAAAGTGCTGGGATTACAGGCGTGAGCCACTGTGCCCAGCATATTTTTTCTTTTTTAAATTTTATAATTTTTTGTAGAGATGAGGTCTCACTATGTTGACCAGGCTGGTCTTGACCTTCTGGGCTCAAGAGTTTTTAAAAAACGTATTTATTAAGATATAGTTCACCCATCTACAGCGTACACTTCGGTGGTTTTTAGTCTACTCACAGAGTTGTGTAACCATCACCACAGTCAATTTTAGAACATTTTCATCATCCCCAAAAGAAACTCCATACCCATTAGCTATCACTCCCCATTCCCCTAGCCCTTGGCAACCACTAGTCTACTTCTGCCACTATAGATCTGCCTATTCTGGACATTTCATGTAAGTGGAATCAAACAATATGCAACTTGCTTCTTTCACTTAGCATGTTTTCAAGATTCTTCCATTTTGTAGCATATATCAATACTTCATTCCTTTTTATAGCAAAATAATATTCCATTATATAAATATATTGCTTTTTTTTAATACATCCATCTGGTTGATGGACATTTGGGTTGGTTGCACCTTTTGGCTATTGTGAATAATGCTGCTATAAACATTTGTGTACATGTTTCTGTGTGGATGTATGTTTTCATTTCTATGGGGTATATATGATAACTCTGTTTAATCCTTTCTTTTAAAATTTGTAAATAAACCAAGGCAATATTAAAGTGTTTTTATGGTGATGGGAATAATTTGGGAAAGAGGAAGAGTGGACACCTGAATACTTCGAGTACTTGGGCAGGAGAAAAGGGATAAGATCCAATACACAAGTGGAGGTACAGGGCAATAAGAAGAGAGACATCGTTCTTCCTTTGCAGCAGAAGGAAAAAGATGGTGTACACAAAGGTAGTCTGGTAGGCTTGGCAAAAAGATGAGGAATGCAGCCAGCCCCCTTCATCCATGGGTTCCGACTCTTGGGACTCAACCAATCATGGATCAAAAATATTCAGAAGCCTAGGCAATATAGCAAGACTGACTCTACAAAAAACAAAAAAGTTAGACGTGGCAGGACCACTGAGGCTCGTGATCAAGAATGAAAGTGAAACCAATCAACTCCCTTGTGAGATTCTTCTCCTGAAGGAGAAGTAGATGATGATGCGTGTCATCAGGGCTGGAGCTGGGCCAGGCAAGTTCAGAGAAAAAAAGTTGAGATAACGGCGAGGAACTGACTATAATGATAGACTGTGGAATCTGAGCTGGCTGAGGTGACAAAGAAAGGCAGGAGGACAGAGGCTGCTGAGTATTGAGGAAGCAGAAGTCTCAAAGAGGTGGCAGCAGTACAGGGCCAAGGGGCGGCACCATGGTTGTTTGAAAAAGTGTGTCCAAGTCTAGCAGGATGTTAGATGTCCTGTGTTGACAGGGCCCAGGTGTGCACATGCAAGTGGGAGGCTGAGGCAGAGTAGAACAGAGGATGAGTGTGGACTACATGGTCTGCAGGCGACAGCAATCAAGAGGAGGAAAGAGTGGCACAGGCAAGCAGCATGGGCTTCAAGAGGATTCTGATGGTGTGAAAGTAGCAACAGAGACCAAAAGATGAGGGATAGTCATAGTAAAGGGCAGAATTTCGTTTCTTTCAGTTTCTTCTCTTTTTTAGGTAAAAGTAGAAGTTGGCAACTCTATGGTAGCAATGAAAAAAATGGGGAAGAGGGTACAGATGTGGTGAGTTTACTGGTTTTTTAATAGCCAAGAGTCTGAGATCACTGATACATTCCAACTTCTTCATTTTTGAGGTTAGGGAACAGACCGGCCCAATGTCACACCAGGCAGCTGAGCCAAGACTCAGATCATCTGCTTCCCAGGCACTGCTCCTTCCCAGGTGCCCACCTGTGCCAGTTGCTAACTAGCACATAGACTGACTCTGAAAGTTAATCCTCATTAGGAAGCCACTTCTGACTGCCCCTCTCCACCTGCCACTGGGCTTCTGACAAACATCAAAAAGTCAAAAGAATCTCCCCACTGGCCCAGCTAGTGAGTCACGTTGCCAAGATCTAAAGCAGATCTGGCTGCTTACCCTATTCTCACCTCCCCAAAGTTTTATTCCTTAGCTGGGCGCTTAAGGTCCTGTCTACTGTAGTCCTAACTTCCCTTGGGCTCCATCATCCTCATGGTACCCTAAACACGCCTTCCAGGACTCTCCCTCTATATCTGTGCTCAGTATGCTCGCTCTACATCTTGCCCCAGCATCACTTGTAGAAATCTTTCTATAACTTTCCAAGCAGGGTCGGCAAACTCAAATGCCTTCAGGGCGCAGAGAAGTAGAATAAAGCTTCTACTTCACTAAGATGAGTTGGGTCCACTGTAACAGCTCTGAACCGCCCAGATATCAGACTCTTGACTAAGCGAGTCTCACTCTGTTGTTCAGGCTGGAGTGCAGAGGCACGATCACAGTTCACCACAACCTCAAACTCCTGGGCTCAAGCGGTCTTCCTGCCTCAGCCTCCCCAGTAGCTGGAACTACAGGCACACACCCATTTTCTGTAGAAAGGAGGTCTTGCTGTGTTGCCCAGACTGGTCTCGAACTTCTGGGCCTAAGCGATCCTCCCGCCTCGACCTCCCAAAGTGGTGGGATTACAGGCGTGAGCCACCGCGCCCGGCTTTTTTGGCATCTCTGTTTACGAGGCCCTGGCTTCCACAAGAATAGACACGTGCCCCGGCGCTGGTGGACCCGCCGCCTCCTCCTTCCGTCACGGCCGCAGGTGCTTACCTTGGCCACCTCCCAGGCGTCGACGGGCCAGCGGCCCGGCCGGCAGTTTCCCCAGTGCACATCTCCATTTCTGTTGATGTGATGTCTTAAAATCTCCCGTTTCCATTCAGCGCACACCTGACACTGAGGCTGAAACTACAGGAGGCGGCGGTGAGGAGGGGCCCGGGAGGGAGGGGCGTCGCGGTTGGCCCCGCCCCGCGGAGGAAACGGGACACTGCGCTCCGGGACGGGGACAGGAGTAGGGTGGGGACGGTGGCCAAGGTTCCGAGCCAGGTGCTCACCTGGCGGGCGCGCGGGCTGCACCGTGAGCCGCCGCAGCAGGCGGCGCGGGGACCCAGGCTGGGCGCTGCCGCGAGCAGGCCGCGGTGGAAGGAGAACACCTCGCGGCCGATGAAGCCTTGCAGGCAGCTGCGCAGCAGCAGCAGACAGTGGCCTGCCTTCACCCAGTTCTTGTACTCGGCGCTGTTGAGGCGCACAGCCAGCTCGGACAGCACCATGCCCGCTCGCGCCCTGGAGGCCACGGGGCGCAAAGCGTGGGGCGTGGCGGGTAGGAGTACGCAGGCGCAGATCGTGGGAGGTGCCCGAGGCAACAGCGTCCGCGCAGGCGCGGTCCCGCCCAGGGGCGGGGCTGGCGGAGAAAGCTGCGCTGCGCACTGATCCCGGGGCGGGGTGTCTTGGTTTCCGAAGCACGTCCGCCCAACCGCACTTAGCTGACTGCTAAGACCTTTGGTGCTTGCTCAGGTATCCTATACCGGAAACCCCTAGACCCTCTTTGTCCCCCAAACAGAGACCCTGCCAGCCCTCGATTTGACTTCCTTTCCTAGTGTACGGGCGCCTCTTCTAACTTTATTGTAGCGATGTGGAAGGTGCTCAAAGCACATTGCTCGAATTGTTCAAATTCTTTGTTATATAATTCTAGAAAGTTTGTAAAATGGTTCCTAAGTCCGCAGACCAGCTGTAGGGGATCAAGGCATTAGTGAAATATGACTGCTGGCTGCCGGTACCGCCCACCTACTATGCGCCTGCGGTGTGCCAAGTTAACCCAAAGCTCAAAATCCTCCGCCATTGGAAGGGGCAAACAGGGCAACATATCACCTGGATTATGGAAGACCGCACAATCCCGAGCCCGGAAAGAGCGTCCATTCAGCAAAGGTTAGATATTATTTAGGTCTCTTGGTTATTGATAGTGCCTTACACAAGGCAGTGTGACTTAAGTTCCAAATAGGTGCCACAGAGGTCAGAAGGTATTGGATTGTTAGCTCCAAGTGACAAGAGATCATGTCAGTTTTAGTTGCTTTTAGTGAGTTTCTTGAACTTGGGAAAAATGTCAAAATTGTGTATAGTCAAAAGGCTCTGAGGGAAGAGTGTAAACAACGAAGCCTTCTGACTGTGTGGTTCACAGCAAAAAGGCCATATTTAGGAGCGCTAGCTCTGGGCTCAAACTGTCCCTTCTTAGGAGTTTAATCCAAAGCAGTCTTAATTTGATCTCAAGCAAATTACTTCATTTCTCTGGGCCTCCATCCACTCATCTGTAAAAGGAGTCTATTAATACCTACGTCATAGGGTTAAGGTTAAACACACAATGAAATACTTAGAACAGTGCTTGGCACATAGTAAGCTCTCAGTAAATATTAGCTATTACTTTATATTGATCTAAATATATCAGTCATATTCTTCAGCAAGGTATTTTAACAACAAACCACTAGCCACTTGGAAGTAGAGGCATTTACAGAAAATTGTGCGCATATCATGGTGTTCCTGGAGATATGCAGCAGTGCTGACTGGCCTCTGTTAACTTTGCCTTCATAACCTCAATACTAAATCCATCGTAAGTAAATTCTAATCATACCCTTAGAATACTGTCCATGCCCAAACCAAACAACAACAACAAAAAAACTACAAGAAACAATGAAATATATATAATCTTTCTTTCTTTCTGTTCCTTGAATGTACGTTCTCTTACAATTTTCTGTATATTGATTTTTTTTTTAAATCAAGAATACTTGGATGGCTGGACGTGATGGCTCATGCCTATAATCCCAGCACTTTGGGAGGCCGAGGCAGGAGGAATGCTTGAGCCCAGGAGTACACGACCAGCCAGGGCAACACAGCAAAACCTGGTCTCTACAAAAAAATAAAAAAACTAGCTGGGCATGGTGGCGTGCACCTGTAGTCCCAGCTACTCGGGATGCTGAGGTAGAAGGATCACCTGAGCCCAGGAGGTCAAGGCTGCCATGAACCATGATCATCGTGATCATGCCACTGCACTCCAGCCTGGGCAGCAGAGTGAGGTGAATCCAAAAAAAAAAAAAAAAAGTCAACTCCTGTTACTAATAATATATTCTGTTGATGCTTTCACTTCTCTTAATTCTGAAAGTACATTATGAAATGGCATCTCAGCAGATGGCAAGTCAGGATCAATTTCTTCTTTCGAGGTTAAACTAATACTAAGCCAGACTATTATCAAAAACATCTTCACCAAAATTAACTAGAGAGTTGGTAGTTCTCTGAAACTTGTATACATTTTATTTATTACTGTAAATACTAAAAGCACACTGAAGACACTTTAAGGTTAAGTCCCAAAACACCTATTAGGGAAAATCACTATGGGCATCCAGTCCTTTTGATTGAACCTGGGTAACAAAAGAGGCAAAAGACATGGTTTGTGATGAAACTTGCAATTCAAATGCTAAATGTTTTCAAGCTTTAATAAGGTATATACCAATTCCAAGTACCAAGCATATCAAAATTCAAATTCATGGGTTTACTCGTAATAAGCAAATTGTTCACTGAATCCTATCTTACGTTTGATTTGCACAGTGCATTCAGAGATGAGTCATAATTAGGAAAAAAAAGTCCATTGAATGCATCATGTGTAAAAATGCAATTAACATTTCAAAACCACACTTAAAAGGGAAACACCTAAAAAGTTAACTCTATTAATAAAATTATTTGAAACAATATAATCCTGCAGAGAAAAATACATTTCTTGTATATACATGTAGATTTCTACATGAAAGAAAGGATTCAGCTCCAAATAGAAAAGGGCTGATCCTTGATAAAGACATCTTAGCTTGCCAAACTGATGTGATGACCACTGTAAGAACTGAAAACAGAAGAACAAAAAGGTAAGTCAAAGGAAGGGTGAAACTTGAGTCACCTGCTCCCGAATAGTGGCAGAGTTGGGTGAGAAGCAGATGAAGGCAGAAATAAGACAAAAGAAGAAAAGCAAAGAAGGCCTCAACTCTGGAAACAAGTGGAGAATCAAGCAAGAGAACAGATACGATATAGTTGCAGTGAGATGTTTGAAACTAGAATTTGGTAGCTGATAGTGGAATCAGACAAAGCATCTAGTTTAATGGAGAATGAGTATCATAACTCGGCATGGTATCATCATTTTAAACATCTTCCCAAACAACAGTAAGTCATTAGAAGACCTTTGCATCAGATCATATTCTTTGAAGCTTAAAAAAGTCCTGACTGCGACAGCACAGTGCTGCAAAAAGAAACCCTGCTAAGATGTGTCAGTACCAAACACTTCATTTGACCCTGAACAGGCCCTGCATCTTGGATTCTTCAAAGTGAAGGGACTGAACTAGGTTTCTTCCAAGTAAAATATTCTATCATTTTGTTGACAATGAATTAAACTGAGACTGTTTAGAACAACTCCAGTTTTGGTGGGGAAGGCAAGGAGAAGTTAAGGAAGATAAAGAGACCTCACAAAAACTTCATGCAAGGTTAGAGCATTAAAGTGCTTTGTTTCCTAATTAATGCTGTATGCAGAAGCATCCTGTAAATGAAATCTGCCTAAAAGAAAAGTTCCCACATCCTCAAAAGATGAGAATGATTGCATTATCTGGGATCTGTGATTAATATGAACCACTTATTGTCTCTTCTCAAAGACTAGGTTCTTTCTTTTTTGCCTGGATCCTACACTGAAAGAGTCAAGTTAAGGATGTCTGAAGAAAATAAATTAACCTTGAAATCAAGAAGATGTTTCTGGTCAAATTTCAGACGTGTATTATTAGAAATTAATTACTGGCTCAAAGATGAAAGTAAGACCCTAAGAAGTCTATAGAGCTTATACACACACAAGTGAGTGTCACTGGTTTTTTTAACCTAGTTTTATTAAATATTGCTTCTTTGGGATGTGTTTATAACAACTCCCAGAACATTTTCATGTAAGGATTCAAAGCGGTCATATTAAAATACAGCTTCAATATAAAGTTTATCACAGTTTTACAGTATTCAAAAATGACAGACCTGCCTTAAAAAACAAAACAAAAGCCAAAAAAAAGACTATTACACCCAAAACATAAGAAAACAATTAAATAAACAAGTTTGGCATTTTTATAACTTTATAGTATAAAACAGAATATTAAATCTATTACTGGCAAGTGGACACTGATGTATTACCTAGTTTGAAATGTGTCCCATTTAAACACACTATACAAGTTCACTATACAAAAGATTGATGGTCTTTTTGATGAAAGAAGTGCACCCTGAAGCTTTGCCAGTTTAGAATAGTTAGCTCTTAAAGTCAAAAAAAAAGTCCTTTTTCTTTTTAAACTGAAGGCTGAATTCAGTTTTTTTTTTTTGTTGTTTTTGTCTCATTTGTCAGCCTTCCTGGTTTAAAAACAATAGTGTTTATGGACGCCCACCAGGGGGCAGTGTAAGATTAGCCATTAAATCACGAACAGCTGCAAATATTGTGCATTCACCTGCAACAGAGAAAAATGGTCATTAGCTATTCGCAATACAGGAAAAGATGATGTTAACACACCGGTGGGGGAAGGGGTAATTAAATCTAAAATTAGTAAGAGGTTTAAAGATCAAAATAAAAGACAATTTTAACTGCCCAGATTATAGGGGATTATGCTGTGCTGGTAAGTATCAGATTATACTTTGGTTTGGGTTTTGTTTTCTCAGGAAGATATTTTGGGCAAGTCTCAGGTCTGAATTTAAGAAGATATGCCTCGAGTTTCTATTTAGAAACATTGTAGTATTGGATAAGCCTTTGAAGTTGGGCTTTAAGGCTACTGACTGCTTATGCATTTTGGATCTAATGAAAAGATCTAGTTTATATTTATGCATTAGTTACAACTTTAGCATTAATGTTGCATGAAAAGCCAGATAAAGATGTCTATGATAGCACTGTCCAATAGAACTTTCTGTGATGATAGAAATGCTGTATATGTGCATTCTGGTTACTGGGCACTTGTAATGCAACTAGTGTGACTGAAAAGCTGAATTGAAAATTTTATTTAATTTTAATTAATTTCCATTTAAATAGCCACATGTAATTAGTGGCAACCATACTGGACAGTGCAGGTCTATGACTTCTATCAGTTTTCTCCCAAATGTCAATGAAATGGTCAACTTCTGGAGTTCAACATCAAGATTAAATTAAAAAATAAATTTTTCTTAAAAGCACTTCACGGCGCGGGGAGAAGGGCAGCGATTGGTGTGGGAGGAGGGAGGGAAGCTGAAGTATGATGCACCAACAATTCCAAAACAAGATTTGTTGGTAGGGAGGGTGCTGACGATTCATCCTCTCAATGTCCCCTTAGCTCAAAGAAACGAAATACTCTGCCCCTCACTTCTTTTAAATATTACAAATATGTAAATATTATAAACCAAAAGCTGGATCCCTTCTACTAGAGCATGAACTAACGCTACAGTGGCTGAAAGTAGGAGAACTGAAGATGTCATGCAAATCATGGCCTTCCCACAAGGGGCAGGATGTGTAGTGATCCTGTGCAAGTTACTGCCAACCTTCTCCCCAACCCCTAGAAAATTAAGGTACAGGAGAAAAAAAGGAAATCCAAAGGTTTGCCCAGCCCAAGGGAGAAAAAAAAAAGGGAAGACACCTTCAAAATACCTCAACAATTTCTTAAATAAGTGATTTACAAAAAACATTTTCATTATTGATAAGTAGAAAAACTTGCTTGATCCCAATAGGATCAAAACATTTCCCCTTTAATTTTAAAATTCCACAAGACAATACATAAAAACACATAATAAGATAATGACAGTCATCTGCTTGTGAAGGAATGGTATTTATTAACAAAGTTCTACTGGAATGCTACTTTGAGAATTCTGATGGTTTTACACTTTGATTCCTGAGGACCTATTTTTAGCTGAAAGAAGAGAGAAGTCAAAGGATGAAAGCAGAAAATTGTAAGAAGTAGAAGTATTACAACAAAAGAAGCATACCCTTCTCTACTGCCCAGTGTATTCCTTATAAACTAAAGTGAGAACTGGCCTACGTATACAATATGAGGAAACAAAAGCTAAAAATATCATTTCTCTCATGATTCCTATTTGTAGTAAAAATTTGACACTGTTGTACCTAAAAATGTTTCAGAGAACAACTTTCCCTCATTTAAAGACATAACTGTTATCAGACTATTCTAAACAGAGAAATATAGAGAACTTCCTTAATATTAAAAATAAGCAAAGTTTAAAGTAAATTTAAATTTATTAATATTAGAAATGAGCAAAATGGAAGAAAAGTTCTCTTTGCTGAACTTTGTTTTGTAACCCCAAATTTAGCACTGCCAGGAGTTACATGTTAAGCACAGGCTACTCCAATACTGCGGGAACCTTGTTTATCTTTCTAGAAGCATTCTGGTTTCCTCGGAAATGTTCAGTTTGAGAGCTTCATTGTGCACTTGGTGAAAAGGTTCACTTGCACCCGCCTGACACTTATATAAGAAGCCCAAAAAAGCAGTAATGCCATTTGTATCAGCCTTTATTCTTCACAAAACATTTAGAAGATACAGAATTTTTCATGATATTACTCTATTCATGACTGAACCATGAAATATGAGAAATCAACATGCATTTCAATTTTGTAATGTACAGAGTGGCAGGTATTGATGGTAGGGCAGGAATTCACAGCCATGGAAAATTCTATCATCCTAACCTAGGGCTTTGTGGCAATGTGGACTATAAATACAAGCTTCTGGCATTAGCAACTGGGTCAATCCCAATAGTAAATCACTAACAAAAATAAAGTCCAGGCAGCAGAGAAATGGACAAAAATGAAGAACCAATGAGAAAGGAAGAAAGCGACAAGCAGACATTAAGAGGGCCACAGCAACCAGAGCTCTATACTAGGATTGGGAGTGAAGTGGGTAAGGAGGGAGAAGAAGAGAGGAGAAGGGGTGTCTCTCAAAAGAACTTGTATAACATATATGCAATAAAATATTGTCTACTGGTCATGTACCTTGTCGTGGTGGATTCATCTCTGCAAATCTCTTCAGAATGTTGCTGACCATCATGGGAGCAGCAACTGAAGAGTTCTGCTGTCTGGGAATGTCTGCCTGCTGGGTGGTACCTGAAGCCATGTCATAAATGATTGGAACTATAATACTAACAGGTTCTTGGGGAGGGACCGATGTTTTCTGCGTTAGTTGAAGCTGCAGACATACAACACACACACAAAGAGAATAAAATTATAATAAAACATTTGTTTAAATGTAGCAAAGGTACTATCATTTACTATATGTTCAGATTAAGATATAGCAAGGGGCTGGGCTCAGTGGCTCAGCCTGTCATCCCAGCACTTTGGGAGGCTGAGGCGAGTGGATTGCCAGAGCCCACAGGTTCGAGACCAGCCCGGGCAACTTGGCAAGACCTCGTCTCTACAATAAATCAAAAATTAGCCAGTTGTGGTAGTGCGCGCCTGTAGTTCCAGCTACTTGGAAGGCTGAGGCGGAAGGATCGCCGGGGCCCAGCAGGTCGAGGTGGCCATGAGTATGCCACTGCACTCCTGCCTGGGCGACAGAGTGAGACTCCAACTCAAAAAAAAAAAAAAAGAAAAGAAAGATACAGCAAGGAAAAGAAAAACATGACAAGTGACAAACAACTGAATATTATGGTTAAGATGCAAGTGTGTCACAGAGTTACCTAGTTCAATAAGTTTCTATTACTAAAGGAACCAGGATTCCAAAAAGTCTAGACAATTAAAGGAATCCTGGCCCATATTTGGCAGCAACAGATACTATATGCAGTTATCCAAAAGCTGTTCTATCACCCTGACATAGCTTTTCTTCACAAGCTCTGTACACACAAAGATGCTAAGTAGTACTTACAAAAAATAACATTTTAGATTTCAGCACCACAGCAGGTGTCCCAGGAGGTGCAATCGGTGGTGCGCTGGGAGGGATCGTCAGGCAAAACTGAACGTTCCATTTCAGCTGTGTTGCCTGGTCAGGGAACTGTTTTTGGGGGGAAAAAAGTCAAAATAAAGGCATATAAACATTTAAAATCATATTCTAATATAGCAGTCTGAAAGGTCAGAATTTTATGTTACACCCAATTTACATAACAAAGTTAATAACGTGCACTTTTTCAAAAGAAATATATACATGAAGTTGCTAACTGCAAAGTCAACTCTGGATATATCTAAGATTTTCCTTCTTCCCTCTCACTTTATTAATTCCCAAGGATTAATTAATACCCTATGAATTTGGCTGTTGTGGTGTCTCTGACACCTATTCCCTCCTCTCTATTTTCACTGAGGCCACCAAGCTCAACTCAGGGTTTCATTACTTCTGTAGTCACTTCAAATGGCTGCCAGCTCCAGACCATCCTTATACTGCTGTCAGACACATGCCCTAGAACATGGTTCTAATCTAGCTCAAATGTTTAGTGATATGTAGTGACATGTGCTGTCCTCCCCAGCCCCAACTAAGGACCAAACCCTGGTATTCAAGGCCCTTCTTAACTGGTACCAATCTAGACCTTCCAGTTCTGTTTCTAAGTCCTTCACTTAACAAGTCAAATTGTGTTAATGATTGCAAGTTCTATCCACCGGTGCTTTTTTAGCCACATAAATATTTATTCCTTTAAAAACTCAACTGAATTTCCTTTTGACATGAATGTTTCCTACAGCCTATCAGATCGGAAGCCAAACGTGGAGACTATTAGCAAAAGAACATTGCTTCCTCAATATTAACAGTAAAACACCAACCTAAAGAAAGAGTGAGGTACTTGAAGCTACTCAAATCAACATCAGAAACACTGAAATGAAATGACTACTAGAAGATTGAAAAAATATAATTAGCTGCCACTTGGATTCCATCTATATTATATACTTTCACAGGAAAGAAGAATTAAAAATCTCCCCCAAACAGAAGATTTTTCAATAAACAGGCATCTGAAAAAGTTGGATCAATACTTCACATATGACAGAAAAATTAATTCTAAATGGATCAAAAATTTAAATAATTAAAAAAAGAAATCCATCATAGTATTACAAGAAACTATAGGATGATTATTTCAAAATTTGGGAGTGAGAAGCATCTTTCTAACAATGACACAAAGCCAAGAAGGCTTAAAAGCCAATACTGACACATTTCACTGTTTATTAAAAAGAAAATTTTGTATAGCTTAAACCTACCAAAAGTAAAGTCAAAACACAAACGACAAATTAGGAAAAATTATTTACAACTAATATCTCCAGGCCCTAACTCCCCCTACAAATCAGAAGTCCTAAAAATTATACAAATCAGAAAGACCCCAAATCTAAAGACTGATGAAACCATTAACAAAGATGAGGGAAAGCAGGTACTCTCATAAATTACTGATGGGAATAGACACTGGCATATAACTTCTATGGAGAACAATTTGGCAATATCTACCAAAATTACAAGTATACCCATTCGCTGACCCAGCAATTTTACAGGCATACTGGCACATCTGTACAAAGGCTCTTTATTATCAAACTGCAAGGCGAAATATTAGAAAAACCCAAAACGATCATCTAGAAGGGACTACTTAGCCATTTTAATACATTCATATAGTGAAACACTAAGTTTTGTAAAACATATCAAAAACACCTTTTATATACTGATATGGTAAGATCTCCAAGATCTGTTCTGTGAACCAAAGCCAGATGCTCCTCTATTTCAAGAATATGTCAAGCTAGATATCCTGGAAATTATTTCTACCACAAACACTAAAAAATATTGGGAGTGGGGAGATATCTTTTTAAATGCTGTTATGAGCCGGGCTCGGTGGCTCAGCCTGTAATCCTGTGCCTTTGGGAGGCTGAGGTGAGTGGATTGCCTGAGCCCGCGGGTTCGAGACCCGCCTGGGCAGCGAGACCTCATCTCTACAATAAATCAAAAAATCAACTGGGCATTGTAGCGCATGCCTGTAATTCCGGCTACTCAGAAGGCTGAGGCAGAAGGATCGCCGGAGCCCAGCAGGTCGAGGCTGCGGTGGCCGGGAGCGGCCACTGCACTCCAGTCTGGGCGACAGTGAGACTCCAACTCAAAAAAAAAAAAAAATGCTGTTATGGGTTGAATTGTGCACCTGAAAAAGATATAAAGTCCTAACCCCCAGTACCTATGAATAGTACTATCTGAAAACAGGGTCTTTGCAAATAATCAAGTCAAGATGAGGCTATTAGGATGGGCCCTAATCCAATAAGGCTGTTGTCTTTTATAAGAAGAGAAGAGACACATAACGGGGAGAACACTATGTGATGACAGACAGAGACTGCAGTGATGAGTCTATAGCCAAGGAACACCAAGGACTGCTGGCACCACCAGAAGCTAAGAGAAAGGCATGGAACAGATTCTCCCCTAGACTCTTCAGAGAGAACACAGCCACAGACACTTCGAGTTAGGATTTCTGGTCACCAAAATGGTGAGAGAACCCATTCCTCTTGTTTTAAGCCACCTGGTTTGTGACAGTTTGTTATAGCAGCCCCAGAAAGAAAACAAATGCAGACTGAAGGTGGACGCAGTGGCTTATGCCTGTAACCCCAGGACTTTGGGAGGCAGACGTGAGAGGACTATCTGAGCCCATGGGTTCGAGACCAGGCTGGGCAACATGGTAACACCTTGTCTCTACAACAAATCAAAAATTAGTTAGGCATGATGGCACACGCCTGTGGTTCCAGCTATCAGAAGGCTGAAGTGGAAAGATTGCCTGAGCCCAGTAGGTTGAGGCTGCAGTAGCCATGAGCCTGCCACTGCACTCCAGCCAGGGCGACAGTGTGAGACTCTGACTGAAAAACAAAATAAAACAAAAAGAAAAATAAATGTAAGCCGGGCTCGGTGGCTCAGCCTGTAATCCCGCGCTTTGGGAGGCTGAGGTGAGTGGACTGCCTGAGCCCATGGGTTCGAGACCCACCTGGGCAACTTGGCGAGACCTCATCTGTACAATAAATCAAAAAATCAGCTGGGCATGGTAGCGCGTGCCTGTAATTCCGGCTACTCGGAAGGCTGAGGCAGAAGGATCGCCGGAACCTAGTGGGTCGAGGCTGCAGTGGCCGCTACATTCCAGTCTGGGCAACAGAGTGAGACTCCAACTCAAAAAAAAAAAAAATTAAATGCAGACGGAGCTATACAGAAACTAAGGGAAGGGCCAAAACAACCCAAAGCAGATATCCAGTGCTCTGAAGGCAACTGCTGCCCATGGAGCACACTGACATGTATGACTCAGCACTTCAGTTTTAACAGTTATTCAGAGGACATAAAGTCTAGGATCAACAAAGGTGGGGAATCAGATTTTTAAAAATTAATGTTATAAAATTGTAAACTATTTCATAACACCAATAGAAAAAAGTACAAAACAGGATGTGTAAATAATATCACTTTGTTTTAAAAGTTTATGAGAGATATATTTGCTTCTATGAATGGACCATCTGAGAGGAGAGACCAGCCAAGGGTAACTGGCTAGACAGAGATAGAAGAGACAGGAATCGCTAGACAGAGACTGATGGGAAATTTCTCACTGTGTCCTGTTTAACTTCCAAAGTTACAACAGAATTATGTTACCTATTCAAAGGCAAATACAATTTAAGTTAAAAATTAAAAATACATGAGAAAAATGGAAGTACCCAAATGGATACAAACCAATTCTAACTCCTCAAATACAACTTGCCAGAAAAGTATGTGTTTTTCTGTAACTTACCAGCTCCAGCTTCATAATGTGCACACAGTCCCTGAGGATGTGTGTAGGAGCTCCTAACAGCTTGGTGAAGGCTATTAACGTATTAGCTTTAAATGGTGGTCCTGCAACCTACAGGGATAAATAAAGCAAGTTACTCTTCATTCTATCTTGATGCTTCTGTTTCATTCATTATATTTAAATTATGCATTATTATACACATACTCTCGTTTCAAAGAATTTCTCCAAAACTTGAAGTTCATCAGGTTTCCACTGTCCTGCATTTTCAGGTGTCACTTTTAGCTGAAGTGTTTGGTTGGTTTTGGGACTAAGGGCTACTCTGCATTTCAGTGCATCAGTCTTAAACATGATCACTCCGGGTTCATTGGAATTTATCAGCTGCAGCTGCAATACAAGGACACATCAAACTAATAGTAAGTCAAAGACAAAATGAACATGTTACCGAGAGAACTGTTTCAAAAGGAAAACAACCAAGTTGATATTTGTCCTAAACAAAGACACCAAGGCAATTAGCATCAACTGCTATCATATTACAAAAAGAGACACAATCAGACATTAGGTGCCTCTGGATAGAAGAACATAACACTACCTATGAAATATTCTTGCAAAACAACAACAAAGAACTTGAGCCTAAATTTATTCAGTAGCTTGATCCAGAGGACTGACCAATGTGATTAAAAAAGGGGGGGGGTTAAAAGAACATTATAAATTATTAAAAAGGGAGTGGATCAGCAAAGTTCAGACTGAAAAACTCCACAGGACAAATGACTTGATTTCTTCAAGAAAAAAACCGTGTAAAGCAAAAGGAGAAATAGAGGGAGGAACCAATAGTTTAAAGGGGATTTAAAAAAAAAAAAAACTTATTCAGGTTCTGTTCAACTTATTCAGGTTCTGTTCAGACTGTAAAAAAATGAGACAACTTGGGAAATCTGGATATCAACTAGATATGTGATGATAATTTTTTTTTAGGTGTGGGAATGGTACAGATTTTTTTTTTTTTTTTTTGAGTTGGAGTCTCACTCTGTTGCCCAGACTGGAGTGCAGTGGCCGCTCCCAGCCACTGTAGCCTTGACCTGCTGGCTCTGACGATCATTCCACCTCAGCCTTCCAAGTAGCTGGAACTACAGGTGCGTGCTACCACGCCCAGCTCATTTTTTAAAATTTATTGTAGAGATGAGGTCTCGCCAAGTTGTCCAGGCAGGTCTTGAACCCGCAGGCTCAGGCAATCCACTCACCTCAGCCTCCCAAGGCGCGGGATTACAGGCTGAGCCACTGAGCCCAGCTCCAGATTTTTTAAAAAAATAGAATCCATACCTTTTAGAGATGCAAAAGTTTTAGAGATGAAATTATGTATGGGATTTGCTGTGAAACAATCTGGGAGGAGGAATTATAGATAAACAATATGGGAATGAGTCAATTGTTGGAGGTGGCTGAGGAGAGCATAGAGGTTCATTACATGATTCTATTTTTGTATATACTAAACAATTTCTACAATAAGCTTTTAAAAAGATGGCACATTATTAAAACAAACAAAAAAAGAATAACCTTTTGTACAATTACAAAAGGTCAGATCTGGATTGGGCCTTTATTCCAGCCGAGAGGTTGCCAAACATTTTCTGTAAAGGGTTAGATAAAGTCGATGCTTTATGGGCTATATGGTCTCTGTCACAACTTCTCAGTGATGCCACTGTAGCTGAAAGCAGCTACAGACAACACATAAAACTATTTACAAAAACAGGCGGAGGGCAGGACATAGCCCCAGGGTCTATAGTTTACCAACCCCTGTTCTAGCCAAGTATGTTGATTATACAGCTGAACACAATGAAGATCAAAGAACTAAAAGCTTACATGGATTAGGAGTGGCAGAGCTGAGGCTAGATACCAGGTCTGATGATTCATCATTTTGAAGGCTAATTTTATTCAACATATGTTAAGCTTTTTTTTTTCAAACCTGAATTTAAAGGTTACAAAATGGCTCCATACCAACTGTGAAGTGCATATTTTAAACATTCACCATTCTGACTATCTCATTAATACATACATATACCAATAATAACAATAATTATAAATAATGTGTATTGAATGCCAAGACAATATGCTAAGGGTTTTGCATGAAATATCTCAAATTCCCACAGCTGTTATCAGTTAGGCAGATATCATTATCTGCTATTATCAGAAAGATGAAGAAATTTGCCCAAATGCTAGCAGGTGGTATTGAAAGACGGTGGCGCGCAGTGAGACTCAACACCCTTTAAGGCCAAGAGATTTAATGGGGATGAGCGCGGTGACTACAGAACCTGAGAATCAGATTGCAGCATGGAGGCAGGGGTATGGCAGATTTTATAGAAATTTAAAGCAACCTGGTCGGCTACCTATTGGTCGGCAGGTGAGGTATTTTTGGGATTGGCAGGGGGTTTCACGGGTGCGGGAACGGTGGGCTTTGTTGTGGAAGAAGAACCCTTTGTTGTGGAAGAAGAACCCGGAGAGCCTTGTCCGAGCCTCCATGTTAGTTTGTCCGGGCGCCTTCTTAGGCGGGAGCGCCATTTTAGGTGGGGGCCACGCCTAGGCTTAGCCTTTGGAGGGGGCGGGTTCCTCGTGGCTGGCTGGGGCCTTTCAGGTATGGCCTGAATATCAACCCAGCACCATGACTCTAGAATTGGTGCTCTTGACTGTGAACTCTCTCTCCCAAGGGCATCTGCCACAGAATAGAAGTCTTTTTCTCTAAGAGTTTTTAAAAATTCAATTTTCATGTATTTAAAAAGCAACTTTCATCCTTGTGATCATAAATAATTATATTTCAGTGAAGATTCGGATTCAAAGGCAAGGGCACTCCAGAGGCCAAATAGTTACTCATCTGCTATTCTCAGCAAATACTGTGGTGGCCTATCTCCAGGTACATGTTAGCCATATAACATGGAAGCTACAGCACAGTGAGGACAAACTCTGACCATTCTTTACTTCTACCCAAATTCCTAACTAAGAGGTCTGGGGAGTCATACTCTACAAACCATAAAGTCTCATCAGATGGATTTTTATTAACCCTATAGAATGTAGCTTACTTTCCAACCTGACTCTGGCATAATATCGCATAATAGATAAATAAGTAAATAAAAAATATTTTATGATCCTGCAAAGCTATCTCTTGGAAAAATCTGCATCTGTATAGAAGTTCCTTCCTGGGGATTCCTGGAGCCAGACATCTTTTAAAACATTTGTCACCTATTCTCTCTAAGGGCTGCCACCTAGGCGGCTTCATCTACATATCAAAAACTTTGGCTTCCTCAATACCCCCTTACCTTAACTCAGCATTTCCTTTACTGATTTCAAATTCTTTAGATAGAGTTTAACCCTTTCTACCAATTGCCAATCATAAAATCTTCTAATCCCTCCCCCACTTGGAGATGTCTCACCTTCCCAGGGCCAGTCAATGTAAATCTCACATGTATTGATTTATGTTTTGCTTGTTATTTCTGTATCCCTAAAAATGTATAAAGTCAAACTGTAAACTGACCATTTTGGGCACATGTTCTCAGAACTTCTTGGGACTGTGACATGGGCCTAAATCACTCACATTTGGCTCAGAATAAACCTCTTTAAATATCTTACAGAATTTGGCATTTTCGTTAACAACAGCAAAGTGTAAAATGCAGAAATATGTTAACGTAAGAATAGAAAATGAAATAATGGAGTCCAGACGGGCTCGGTGGTTCAGCCTGTAATCCCGCGCTCTGGGAGGCTGAGGTGAGTAGATTGCCTGAGCCTGCGGGTTCGAGACCCACTTGGGCAACTTGGGGAGACCTCATCTCTACAATAAATCAAAAAACTAGCTGAGCATGGTAGCGCGTGCCTGTAGTTCCAGCTACTTGGAAGTCTGAGGCGGAAGGATCGCCGGAGCCCGGCAGGTTGAGGCTGCAGTGGCCGGGAGCGGCCACTGCACTCCAGTCTGAGTGACAGAGTGAGACTCCAACTCAAAAAAAATAAATAATGGAGTCCATTTTTAATACTAGGGCAATGAAAAGTATAATTCAAGCTGGTTAAAGGAGGTGAGGGAATGTCACATTACTTCAGATTCTATCTTGTAGGACAATTTAGCATCTTGTCCTTGACAGTCACCACACAGAAGGTCACTAGGTACCCATACCGTTTCTTGTTGAATAATTCTTTGAAGATGTCGTCTCATGATGACAGATCCAAGGAATCTCTCAAGTGGAGAACAAAGGTAACTACCTGCCAGGCCAGGCACAAGGCCTGGTGTTGGAGAGGGCAGCAGTAAAATGTTCAAGGCACTGTGAGTGAGGATGGTAGGTATGGATGCCGCCCAAGAGCGCTGAGGTAGTTTACGAGGAGGAGGCATGTTTGTTGGCATTGTTTGAGAACCTTTTGGGAAGGAAAACATGTTATTTCATTTATAAATACACACTATTTCCTGTTTTGCTTTCATTACAAGTCTCTGATATTCTACATCAATTCATACTCTATTAGTTACTCCCTGTGATGTAACTAAAATCATATATTAACACCCAGCTAGCAAAAACAGCCACAAGTATTCTTCTCCTTGTATTCAGGCCCCTTGCAAGGTGACCGCAGCAACTCCCTCAGGGGGTAGAGTCTATTTCTCCACCTGGAATCTGGCTGGCCTTGCAACTTACTTCTGGCTAACAGAACAACAGAATGAGGTGGAAGCGACACAGGGCTAACTGTAAGTTTAGGCTGCCACTCTCTAAGAACCCTGTCCAGCCACCATGTGAACAAATTCCTAATCAAGTATGAGACCCACTCAGAGCAGAGGGAAACTTTGTCACCCAAGGCCATCTTAGATCAGCTGGTCCCTAGCTACCCAGTAGCTGACACATGAGTGAGCCCAGAAGAGCCTGAAAGAATCACCCAGTTTTGCTTAGCCCAAATTACTGAGCTGCAGAATTGTGAACCAATATGATTGTTGTTTTAAGCCACTATAAGTTATATAGCAAAAACTAACCAATACATTTGGACAATTCTCTTCTGTGTTAATTTGTGTGATATTGTGAAATATCATATTTGATCTTTGTCCTATCTCCTCACATACAAATCCTAAAATCCCTGGAATCTTAAAAGAGAGAAAGTTTTTTGTATGCTAACAAGACGACTGATGGTTGGCAACCCCTAGGTAGTTTCAGGATGTGGGCTGATCATAGGAAAGGCAAGGAATGATTAGAGGGTTGGGAATTTCAGTCTCACCCCTCAACCTCCAGGTAGGGGTGAAGGGTTGAAAGTTAAGTTGGTCACCAATGGCCATTGATTTAATCAATCATGATTACATGTTGAAGTCTCCAGGCCTCCACAGAAACCCAAAAGGACAAGGTTTTAGAGAACTTCCAGACAGCTAAAAACGTGGAGGTTCCTGAAGGGTGATACACCCACAGAGGACACAGTAGCTCTGCACTTCTTATGCATCTGTTCATCTGTATCCTTTGTAATATCCTTTTTTTCCAGGGCCAAGTCTCACTCTGTTGCCCAGTGGCACACTTACAGCTACCGCAGCCTCTACCTGCTGGGCTCAGGTGATCCTTCTGCCTCAGCCTTCCAAGTAGCTAGAACTATAGGCACATGCCACCATGCCCGGCTATTTTTTTTTTTTTTTTAATTGTGGAGACAAGGTCTTGCCAAGTTGCCCAGGCTCGTCTCAAAACCCTGTGCTCAGTCAATCCACTTTCCTCCACCTCCCAAAGTGCTGGAATTACAGGCATGAGCCACCACGCCCTGCTGTAATGTTCTTTACAATAAACTAGTAAATGTGTTTCCCTGAGTTCTGAGAGCTGCTCTAGCAAATTAACCGAACCCAAGGAGAGGTTGGTGGAAACCCTGATTTGTAGCTGGTGGTCAGAAACACAGGTAAAACAACCTGAGGCATCTAAAGTGGGGGCAGGCCTAGGGACTGAGCCTATGGGATCTGGCACTATCTCCAGGTAGATAGTGTCAGAATTAAATTGAATTGAATTGGAGGTTACTCAGCTGGTGTCTACTATGGAACTGATTGGTTGTTGGTAAGAGGAAATCTCCACATACTTCTTGGCAACCAGAGGTTAGAGGAAAAAGTTTTTGTCTATAATTTGCATAACCTTGTCAGTTACTTAAGATAGTAATCAAGATATATACTGGGACTCAATTCTGGAGTAGATATCCCCCCTTAGGTTTCACCAGACTTTGCAAATTGTTGTTAACTGACTTACTAAATGGATAAAAGTTGAAGTTATTAAGGATTCCCACTCAACAAGTAGGTCACGGCTTTCAAATGTGAGGATGGAATAAAATAGGTCACTTTTGGGTTATACTAAAAAAAGAACACAAAAATGTCAATGATACTTACTTGTTCCGGCTCGAGGGGAATGAGAAGCATCTGGAACTGGAGAATGTAGTGATGGATTGGCTGGTGACATTCCAGGCATGCGTGTGGCGGGTGAGGGGCCAGACACCTGCGGAGACCCTGGCCAGTTCCCTGCTCGTCCACTTGGTGACACCATAGTGTACGGGGAACTAGGGTCAAGAGTTCCTATAAGAGAGTAAAACAATTCTTAAAACTTGTATTTTAATAACTGAAAATTATTTGACAACATTCAAATCCTTACATAGTAGTAATTTTATTTTTTATTTAATAAGATGTTTCACTGAAGTTTGATGCTTAAAGTAGTTAATGTATTTTTTAACATGATACAAGAATTAGAAAAATAAAAAGACTGAAAAAGGATCAAATTTACCTTCACACAAGCTTCAACATATGTAATATGTAACAGTCTACCTTATGCTATTATATGCTTGGAAATGCTAAGCAAGCAATCTCAAAGCTCCTTTAAGGGCAAAAAAAGTATACTTTTAAACCCTGACAAACTGTATTTTCATTCTACTCAAAGAAAGATGAAGAGAGGGAAACTTTCCATAACCCTTATTTAGTAAAAGCTATACTAAAAAATGAACCAAGAATCAAGTTTTCAAAGTAGCAACTTCTACAACTTGACATTTAAATTTCATCCTGCAGATACCTTCAACATACTATTTATATACCTTTGTAAACAAATGACAAACTGAGAAGATACTTCTACCATATATTGGAGTTTTTATTTATTTTTTTAAAAGTCTTATAAATGGTTAAAAAGCAAAAAGCACAAGAACACAGGCAAAGCAGGTATAAAACAAGAAAGAACAATGACTCAAAAAAAAAGAAAGAAAAAAGAAAAAAGTTCAACTTCATTAATAATAAAAAAAATACATTAAACACTAAGGTGCCACCTTTCACCCATCCAAATGGTCAATATTTTAAAAATTCATAATACCCCATGCTGGCATGCTGGCAATGATGCAGGACAACAGATATTCTTATATGAGGCTATAGGAAATTGGTACAGCCTTTCAGGCGAGCAATTTGCAACATGTTTGGAAAGCTTTAGAATTTCTCAAACCCTTTGAGACAGCAATTCCACTTCTAGGAATTTACCTAAGAAAATAATCATGGATGTGAGCAGAGACGGCACCATTTTTAATTAGAAAAAATGGAAACATTCTAAATGTATGACAATAAGAGGGCAGTTAAAACATGGTATGCCCAGACAAGGGAATACTATGAAGCCATTTAGTATGATGATGCAGAGTTTTTAACTGATACAAATATTCCCACAAAAATTAATCGTAAAAAGTAAAATCAGATGCTACATAGCTTAAAAAACTGAGGATGTTCTTTATGTTTTAATATGGCATGACATTCATAATATACTAAGTGGAAAAGAGCAAGGTACTGAACATCATGTACAGTATGCTACCATGTGTGTAAAAGGGGAGGAAGAACACTTAAATTTGCTTGTATATACATAAAACAGCTCTGCAAGAATAAGAAATCAATAACACTCTATCTCTGGGAAGAGAAACTAGGTGGTTGGTGGAATAAAAAGGAAACATCTCACTGACTACCTCTTATTCTTATCTACTTAAGTCAATTCAAAATAACATTTCTTAAGTTAAAAAATTCAAGCATCAAAACGATTCACATGGTAGGGTACCCATTTGGGTGGAACAAAGCATAGGGAGTATCTGATGGGAAGACAAGCTGATGGGTAGAGAGCAAGCAAGAGCAACAGAAATGTGAGAGGCCAGGCAGGCAGGGAGTACGTGACAGGAAGCACAAGGCAGAGCAAGGGAGAGAGAGGGAAAGTCCAAAGTCGAGATAGACTAACTGGTCATTACATTACCTCTGCATGGTGGGATTAGAAAAAAATTTTCTTTCTGCTTGAGCACCACTTTTGCTATTTCCTCAATAAACAAGTGCTAATTTTGCAACAAGAAAATTCATTCAACAAAAACTATTTTCACATCAAGCTCTTATGCTATAGCGATTTCCATGTATGGACTCACCATGTGGACTAGCAAAACTGGTCCCTGGTCCTATTGAGATTCCATGCGAGGATGGGGGAGGAGTTGGAACAAATGACGCTGGTGATGGGGCTCTCAAGGCCCCACTGGGGGAGCTGGCAGCATGCAGATTTCCTAATAAAGGAAAATAATTATAGATGATCTTGCAGGACACATATTATGTCCTGTCCAAAGACCCCAAGTTAAAAATCTCCCTACAGACTAAAGAAACAAGTAGTAAAGCTCCCATAAATACTGCAAAGAAAAACTAGAAAGATTTCATTATCAAAAGAGTGCTCAACTCCATTGGCCCAAATGCTTTTTACATTGACTGACTGAAAAAAATATGTATCTGGTGTACTGTTTTATATACTCACTTACTCATTCAACAAGTAGGCCTGGATGCCAACTTCATGCTAAGCACTGTTCTAGGCACTGGGGATGCAGCAGTTAACTAGAGAGACAAAAATTTCCTGTACTCTGAAGCTTATAGTAGAATGAGAAAGAGGAACAAATACATGTCAAGTAGTGATAAGTGCCATGGAGAAAATATGGCAGGGTAAGGCAATATTGTGTAGTGATGGAGGTGGGTACTGTTCTTTACATACAGCAATGAGAGAAGACCTCTCTAAGGAAGGGGACATGTGAGCCGAGACATGATAAAGGATAAGGTACAAGTATATCCAGGGGATAAAATACTCCAGACAGATACAGAACTAGTACAAAGACCCCAAAGGTAGAAGCAGTGATAAATAACAGGAAGGAGGTTGGAGTGGCAGGATTGGAAAAGAGAGCAAGGGGGTGGAGCCAGTGGGAGGAGAGGAGACCAGAGAGGTGGGAGTGGGGGAGGTCCCAGATAGGCCACTCTAAGGACGGAATGAGTGGGAAGCCAATGCAGAGTGGAGGAGTCATGGACTAATTTCTGTCCCTAAAGGATCATTCTAACTGCTGTGCGACAGACTATAGAGCAAGGGTGGGGGGAAGGGACGGAAAACTAGTTAGAGATGACTGCAATTACCCAGGTGAGAGAAGACTAGTAGCTTGGGTAAGGGGTGACAGAGGCTAAGGTAGTGAAAAGTGGTTGTATTCTAGGTAAATTCTGAAGACTGCCAACAGTATTTGGTAAGTGACTGACTGAGTGTGAAAGAAAGAGACAGTCATCAGCATTACTCTAAGAGCTTTGGTTCAAGTAGCAGGAAGGAAGGGACTGCCATTCACTGAGCTGCGGTGTCTGTGGCAGGAGCAGCACGGAGGATGAGGGGTCAGCAGTTTAGTTTTGGCCATGCTGGGTTTTCAGGTATCTACTAGACATTACTTGGAAATGCTGAAAAGATAGCTAGAAAATATAGGACTAGAGTTCAAGGGAGAGGTCTAAATTGGAGATATAAATGTATTTAAAGCCCCTGGACTAGTCTGTTTGCTTTTAGTTTTGTTTGTTTGTTTTTAGTCCCAACTCACTCTGGGGTCTCACTCTGTCGCCCAGGCTGGAGTGCAATGGCAGGATCATGGCTCACTGCAGCCTCCACCTCCTGAGCTCAGGTGACTCTTCTGCCTCAGCCTCCTGAGCAGCTGGGACTATAGGTGCGTGCTACCACACCTGGCTAATTTTTTAATCTGTTGTAGAGACGAGGTCTCACTATGTTGCCCAGGCTGGCCTCAAAATTTTGGGCTCAAGTGATCCTCCATCCTCGGCCTCTCAAAGTGCCAGGTTTTACAGGCATGAGCCACTGCACCCAGCCAATGACTAGTTTTAATTTAGGATTATGAAAGGCTACCAAACTATGGCTACCAAAACCACAAATAAATACATTTAAATCCTTGCTACATTACTATAACTATCTTCAAAATCAGCAGTTTCAAATTCTCTACTACAGTAGTTCCACCTTATCCACAGAGGATACATTCCAAGACACCTAGTGGATGCCTGAAACCTTAGACAGTACGGAACCCTATTTTTCCCTATACATACATACAATAAATTTTAATTTATAAATTAAGCACAGTTAGAGATGAACAATAACTAATAATAAAATAGCACAATTACAATAATAGACTATAATAAAAGCTAATGCAATGTGGTCCTTCTCTCCCCCCCGCTCCCCCCAAACATCTTATTGTACTGTACTTACCTATTTAGGACCGCAGTTGACCTCGGGTAACTAAAACTTCAGAAATCGATAAGGGGGGACCACTGTTCTACGTGAGATAATTTCATGTTTTTATGTTCTGTAATATCTAAAGCAATGCCTTACGTTCAATAAATATGTTGATCAGCTTGACTAACCTTTAAGTGTGTATATATACTTATTTAGCTGTATGAGCTGGACAAGTGACTTAACTTCTCCATGCCTCAGTTTTCCTCCATAAAATGGGGATAATAACAGGACTACACCACAGGTTTGCTGTGAGGATTAAATGGGTAAAGTACTCAGAATTTGAATTGGCACTACAGTAAACACTATATACTTGTCTGCTACTATAATTATTTAAAAATAATTCTTTTTCCTTCCTGCTATACAAAAGCAATCTCAACTCATATCCTAGAAACACACTTTTATGGGGTTATATGACCCCGTTTCTCCTGTTTGCCTACTTCCTCCCTAGCTACTCCTTTACCACTGACCACTGGTGCTCCTAGGGGCTGATCTCACCCACCCACTTGAACTTCAGTGACTTTTTTCATCCAGGGAAACAAGAATAGTCACTGGGGGTGAGGCTGGGTGAACAGGGAGAGTTGGGCATGGGGGTCATGGTGTTTTTGGTCAAAAGTTGCTGAACACTCAGCATGGTGTGGGCAGGTGTGCTCATAAATCACCCATCATGAAATGGGCAAATGCATCGAAAGACCTACAAAAAAATTCACTAAAGCAGAACACAACCTCTCACAACAATGCTAGCTGGTACAATGATGCCGATGGGCACTTACCTAGTGGGGGAAGCCTGTACTACAAGGGGCCCGCCCTCCAAATGATAATTCTGGTTTTTCGGGGGTCCCCTCTTGTACATTCATACATAAAGATTTTTTAGTACTTTATAAAGGAGAAAAATACATGCTGCAAACTCTGTTTTTCAAAGTGAAAAGTTAAAAACAAATGTATTTGTTGGTTTGTCACTTACAAATCAAGATTTTACGTAGTTTTGTTTGTCCTGTTTTCTGAAGTCCAAATGTCTTCAATTGGTAACAAAACTACCTATGCATTCTGTACTTGATTGTACTGATATATTTATAGTAAATAAAAGGCTTTTAATTCCATACACACTTTTAAAAATTATTTAATTTCTTATATTTTACATTTCATATTACATATCACATCTTTTATGTTAAAATTTTTTTAAAGAAAACATTATGCTCTGGAGATAGTACTAACGCAGGATAGCTTAAGGATGGGAACTAGCTGGCAAGGGGTCATTTCCCCCAAGAAATCTGATGCTCTGCCTTCCTTGCTAGATGGTAGGCTTGAGAACAGGGCTGGTATCTGGCCACTGCTGAATCCCCAGCACCACATAGCATTTGGCACAGAGCAAGTGCTCAAGAGATACTACCGAATCATTCAGTTAAAAGCAAAAATTTGGCTTTCTCAAGCACTTTCACAGTGTACTTCATGAAGCCGCCAACAAAGCCATTTGGTCTGGGCAAGCAGGCTGTGCATTGCCCAACTCTAGGGTTTGGAGACAGGCCACCTCTACATATACCAGGGCTTGACAAGTGTTTACTGTAAAGGGTTGTCGTGACAGGAAAGCAGTCATAGATACTACATAAACAGGAGTGGCTGTGTTCCAATGGCACTTTATTTACAAAAACAGGTGGTGGGCAAGTTTTGGCCCACAGGCCTTAGAGTTTGTCAACCTCTGACATAAATGATGTTGTGATTAGTATCCCTTGAAGTTGTGCCTCGAGATTGGCTTTGGGTAATTCAAACCTTTCCAAGTGCTTCTGAACCATGAACAAAGATTTGACAACCCTGCCATAATAAGTGAGTCGCAACTATCTAGCCACAGACTACAAAGGGAATTCTCTTTGAGGCCTGAGGCTAGATGCATAGTGCTTCTCAATGTGCTGTGTTTGTGTACTTTGGATTTGAAAGTTGAACATGACAAGACAATAAGTAATATCTTACCTGGAGACTGTGTGTGCATCATAGAGGGAGACTGATTAACTGTGCTGTGATAAGATGTAGGGGGTGAAGTAAGAGGATAAGCGCCTGATGTTCCTGGCTGCTTAGGAAATGGCTGAAAAGAAGAAAATAAAATGTTGGTAAAATGGCTGACTGTAGACAGTATAAGAGTGTGGCTTTCCATAGTTATAGCCACAATGGTAACATTAACACACTTCACTGGTTACCAAATAGGAAATGTGAGGTATGAAAGTACACAAAATATACATTAACAACACAAGTCTTTGAAAACTCCTTGACTTTCAGCTGGGAACAGTGACTCACGCCTATAATCCCAGCATTTTGGGAGGCCAAGTCGGATCACCTGAGGCCAGGAGTTTGAAGTCAGCCTGCAACACAGGGAGAAGACCATCTCTACTAAATAAATTAGCTGGATGTGGTGGCTCACACCTGTAGTCTCAGCTACTCTGGAAGCTGAGGTAGGAGGATTGCTTAAACCCAGGAGTTGAAGGTTGCAGTGAGCTATGATTGTGCCACTGCATACTAGCATGAGCAACAGAGCATACTAACCTGAGCCACTGCATACTAGCCTGGGCAACAGAGCACCCTGTCTCAAAAAATAATAATCATACAAAAAACTCTGACTTTCAAAATGATTTTTAAAATAGCAACACTCTCATTCCTGACACTGCAACATTCATTGCTTTCTATCCCCTAAGATTTTTTTTGTTCATTTTATTTACCATGTCACTCACTTATCTCTATTATTTATCTACCATTTCATTGATTGTAAGATATTTTCCCCCCCACATTTTAACATCTCTGAAATCAGTGTGTGTCTTTCAATTTATGGCATGTTCATTTATTTAACTGACAGCAAAAAATAGTGCATTTTATATGTGGTGGAGTTTAGAGTCACTGAAATATGGTAGTTCAACCTGACCTCTACTCTCCTTATCTCCATCTCTAGTAATAAAAAAACAAGGACAATCTAATTACCTTTCTAGTCTAGTTTTTAAATTGAGGTATGAATCACATATAGTAAAGTACAGAAATTTTAAATATATAGTTTAATTTTTTTAATGTAAATACCACAGAGATCAAAATACAGAAGAACATTACCAGAACCCCAGAGGCCACCCTTATACACTTTCCAAGTCTTTATCACATCCCCACAGGTAAGCACTAGTCTGATGTCCATCACGCAAACTTAGTTTTTGCATTTCATTTGAATACTGAATGCACTCTTTATAGTGTCTGGTTTCTTTTGTTCAATGTTATCTCAGTGAAATTCATCCAGGGTAGTGCCACACAGCAATAGTTTGGTTTTTTTAAATTTTTTATTTCTATGAAGTACTCCACTGAATGAATATAACTGAATTATTTGTTCATTCTACTGTGCTGGATATTTGGGTTGTTTACTGGGTAACTTTCTGGGTAACTAATGTTGCTATAAACACTCGTGTTTCCTGATGCATTTCTGTTGCATATATACCTAAGAGTAGAAATGTTAAATCACAGGTATGCATAGTGTTCATCCTCAGCACTCTGGAATATTGCTCAACACCATTGCAAGATAGTTGTACCATTTTACACATCTAGTAGTAAATGAGAGCGTGTCAGTTGCTCCTAATAACAAATGTTAGAGAAAATTATCAATTTTTTCTTAAAGTCATTTTTGTGAATGTGGAGTGCTAATTCACTGTGGTTTTAGTTTGTATTTCTCATGCCAAATGACGTTTTGATGTTTGAGTATCTTTTCTGTGCCGGCCATTTGGACATCCCATTTTGTAAAATGCATTGAATCTTTTACCCATTTTTAAAGCTACATTGTCTTTTTTCCCCTTATTGTTTCTTCCTACGCTATTCTAAAAAAAATTATAGAATTTAGACTCTCTAATACACAAGCTACAAAACCATATATTCGCCTGTGCTGTTTATCCAATAATGTAGGATGTACCTTTCAGAGATGTAATCCATACTGACATATTATTAAAACTATAGTATTCCTAAGCTTTTATATTTTCTTCCTTTCTCATGAACTAAAACTGTGCATTACAAAATATGAAAAGTGGCCGGGCACAGTGGCTCAAGCCTGTAATTCCAGCACTTTGGGAGGCGGAGGTGAGAGGATTGCCTGATCCCACATGTTCAAGACCAGCCTGGGCAACTTGGTGAGACCTTGTCTCTACAATAAATAAAAAAAAATTAGCTGAGCATGATAGCGCACACCTGTAGTTCCAGCTACTTGGAAAGCTGAGATGGAAGGATTGCCTAAGCCCAGCGGATTGACGCTGGGGTGGCTATGAGCATTCCACTGCACCCTAGCCTGGGCAATAGAGTGAGACTCCAACTCCAAAAAAAAAGAAAGAAAAGAAAAGCCACCTGCTTACATCAAGTAAAAATGTACATAAATCCCTTTATGAACATTGTTTTCCTCACAACTGTCTTATACGGGAGATTAATAGTTCACAAATAAGGGTACAGCATAGACATCTGGTGAAAAGAAAATAACTGAAAACTTAAATGTTCAATAAAATGATGATCCTTAAGAGTCTCTAATGCCGGGCAACCCCTTCAACTGTGGGAGCTTTTCTGTCCTCTGAATAAATCCTGCTTTCTCGGGGGAAAAAAAAAAAAGAGTACCTAAAGCCAAAGCTATTGACTAAAGACATTTAGCCATAGCATAGGAATATTCTTTCAAAATCATTCTGACTGGTATTAAATGTCAAATGTTGAACTTTAAAAATAAACAAAAAAGCTCTACTTATACATTGAATATAGAGCAAGAAAAAGCAAAAAATTTCTAAAGTTTTCACAAAGTGACAAATGACTAACGTTTCTAGAATATTCTAATTTTTCTCCCATCTACCTACTTCTAATCCTCCTGACACAGCCTGTAACTATTTTCCTAGTTTAAAATTTCATGTCAGTATGAAATGTTACTAGTAAATAGACCTCTTGGCAAAATCAGAATATCTAATAAACTATCACCGTAGGCTCTGTGTCAGATCACGATTTTTTTTTTTTCAGGGACAAAAATTATTGTACAGGGGCCAATGAACAACTCATCTAGGGAGGGGGAGAGAATAATAGACCACATTCTTCCTCCACTCCTATAACATTGGCCCTGTTATGGCCATAGTCACTAGCCAGCCCGTATCAATTACTTCTATCCCCTAAAAGACATGGCTCATCTCCTGCTCCATGTCAGGTACAAGAAAGCCCTATAATGCAAGAAAGTGGCTTCCACCAAGTAAAAAAATCTGCTCTGGCATCTGCTGGGCCAAGGCACATTTCTCCCACAATGGTCCAGCATTCTCAAAGGGCTAGTACTTCACTTGCGTCAACGTCTATCACAAGAGCCCCACACCTTGGCTACATGGGGTTTTACTGAGCTTTCTTGCATCTTCAGGAAGGTCAAGAAGGGAAATAATGAGAAGGCAAGAAATGCTAAATAGCTTCCAGGGACAATGTACCTTCTACAACACCCTCCTTCAGGTAAGAATGTAGTACTCTGTCAAAGAGGTAAGTACTGGAAAGCTGCAGTTACTAAGTAGCCAGACCAGAAGCTAGGCAGTAAAACAAGCTAGGTGAATTCTCTGCACAATGCTGGTTCCAAGCAATGCTGTTTCATGAAAGCTTCTAGGTGAGTAGCAGGGAGCTATTTTGCAAACCATATCTAAAGGATATACCAAAGAGCCTTCCTTACCTATGGAATGCATGCTGACATACAACTAAAACTGGAGCCACTAAAGACTCCAGCTCAGAGTCCACAGCCACAACAAGTAATTTCCAGGCTACAGAGTAACACAGGACTGAAGAAGGACTTAAGGATAACTCCTTACCCTCTGTTTTAGGAGGGTAAAAGAACAAAGGCTGGCCTAAAGGTCTGCTCAACTCTCACAAATGAGAAGGTGACAGGATAGTACTGAAAGCTCTTAAGATTCTATAATGTGGCTTATCCAAATAGTGTGAGGACAGAATCCTGAAAATATGTATACCTGTTCTCTGCAGGAGTCTCTGCTGAACATCAACTAGACATTTAGTTCACGTGCTCTACTGTAATAACAACTGTCTTTCAAGACATGGTGAGGACACTCGCAAAGATTTCCTCATACTCTGCAGATGATGTTTCCATCCTAGGAATCACGTAAACATCATTCTAGGTGCATGATCTGAGAGTCAAAGGTTAATGCTATTTCTGATATTATACACTTCCCAGTACTCATTTAATTCTGTAACACTTTTATCACAAAGATTTCCTGGGCATCTCAGGCCCACCAAAGACTCCCTAACTTTCAACAAAAAAGCTCTGACACCTATAGAACCTGTGAGGTTACAGAACTATGATACTGTTTGGAATTTTGGCTAGACATTACCTGTTGCTGGGGTGGTGGCTGGAGTTGTGATATTAACGAATCCATCATATCTCCTCCTATAGGAGAAGGAGGATTATCATCCTCATTTACAGACCTCCTTCGAGCATCCTGATTGCTATCAACAAACATATTCAGGAATGTCTACGGATATAAACAGGTAAAACTTAGATTATTTTACTTAATGTTAATAAAACATTTTTAATCATTTAGAATATTTAAACAGAAACTAACACATTATGTCCATCCCTGAAAATGATTAGGACAACCTAAAAGAGATACTGCTAATTTTGAAGGAAGGAAGGAATTGAGGAAAATGGTTAATAACAATAAAAACACCATCCAAGTATAAAAATCCTACCAACTGAGAAGTATTGTGTGAGCAAAACACTGAAGAAACAAGTACACCCTAGCACCTCTTACTACCAGGTCAAAATATGTTGTTAACTTCTGACCCAGAAATGAGGGGCAGGGAAAACAAAATGTTCTGTGTTGACTATAACTTTAAGGGCTTGGAAAACTTCCCATTTAGTGAGAGCTCTCACTTTTTAAGCTAGAAATATGACAGAAAAACCAAGTAGGAAACTAACCAACTTTTCCCTTTTTATATTATATGATTTAATCTTGAATCATTCAGAGTGGGAAAGCCTTGTTTTATAAAATATGTCATAAGCTGGGCTCAGTGGCTCAGCCTGTAATCCCGCGCTTTTGGGAGGCTGAGGTGAGTGGATTGCCTGAGCCCGCGGGTTTGAGACCCGCCTGGGCAGCGAGACCTTATCTCTACAATAAAATAAAAAAATCAGCTGGGCGTGGTAGCGCATGCCTGTAATTCCAGCTACTCAGAAGGCTGAGGCGGAAGGATCGCCAGAGCCCAGCAGGCGAGGCTCCGGGCCACCACACTCCAGTCTGGGCGACCCAGTGAGACTCCAACTCAAAAAAAAAAAAAAAAAGTCATCAAAAAATTGAGCAAGGCTACCAGAGTTTGTTTCAAGCACAGATTCTCTTTCTTTTAATACTCCACACCTTCCCAGTCTTCAAAAATATGTATAAGCTTATCAAAATCACTAGAGCTAATAAAGTATATAGTCTACTTTTAATTAAAAATGATGGGCCAGGTGTGGCGGCTCACGCCTATAATACCAGCACTTTGGGAGGCGAGAGTGAGAGGATTGCCTGAGCCCACGTGTTCGAGACCAGCCTGGGCTATGTGGTGAGACCTCATCTCTAAAATAAATTTTTAAAAAGTAGCCGGGCATGATGAAACGTGACTGTAGTTCCAGCTACTTGGAAAGCTGAGTCAGAAGGATTGCCTGAACCCAGCAGGTGGAGGCTGCGGTGGCTGGGAGCGTGCCACTGCTCTCCAGCCTCCGGCCTCCAGCCTGAGTGACAGAGTGAGACTCCAACTGAAGGAAGAAAAAAAAAGATGATGGGTTAACAACATACATTTCATCATATCCCAATACCCTATTAAAACTACTGGGGGAAAATGTGAAGCAATAAGACACAAAGACAAAAAGAAGAGGAGAAAAAACAGCAACACATTCTGAAGACTGCAAAGTAGATGGCTGTATGGCAACTGCACCAGCCAGTGTAAGAGAGCTGTGTCCTAAGCAAGCCACAGGGAAAGCCAAGAAGCAAAGTTATCTCATCCAGATTCCTAAGATACTTTGAAACAGGCAGCATTAGGTACCTTTGAAAATGAGGATGAAAGTGAAACTAAAAACAGAAGAACTGGGTGAAACTCCCAGATCTTCTGCCACTCTGAACTTGGTTGATCTCTTCCACTCTGGAGGAGGATCTCTCAATTGGGGGACCCCAGGATCAACCGAGAGAAGGAACACCATATTAAGAAATGGAGATTAAAGTCTACCTACTGAAAACTGAGAATACTAGCTTTCTTCTCTCATCTCTCCCCTTCTCTCATCACATCCCCCAAATTGGGGGCCAGATGCATATTGTCTATGCAGAACACTTGGAGACTCTTCTCATGGTACTCATACCAGTCCAACAAAAAGACCTAAAGCTACTGACATTAGGAGTTTCCCAAAGAAATGGCTCAAAAAGATCATTCTGCAATGAAGACTATGGTCAAAAAGTCTTAACTTTAATTAAGAGCAGAGAGTAATTAAGAATCACTTAATATTTGAAGAAAGACACTAACATGAAAGAGATCAACAATGCCCTAAAGTAAAGTGAATAAAACAGAGGTTATATATGAAAAAAGGAGGTAAGAGAAGATAACATAGCCATACAAAAATAGAATGTTGTACAATAAACACTGAGAAACAACAACAAAGCTTTTGGAATTTTTAAAAAGATGATCAAGAAAAAAATCTTGGCAGAAATGAAAAAGTAGAAAGACTGAAGTTAAAAAATGTTTTCTCAAGCCGGGCTCGATGGCTCAGCCTATAATCCCGTGCCTTTGGGAGGCTGAGGTGAGTGGATTGCCTAAGCCCGCGGGTTCGAGGCCCGCCTGGGCAGCGAGATCTCATCTCTACAATAAATCAAAAAATCAGCTGGGCTTGGTAGCGCATGCCTGTAATTCTGGCTATTTGGAAGGCTGAGGTGGAAGGATCGCCAGAGCCCAGCGGGTCGAGGCTGCGGTGGTCGGGAGCGGCCACTGCACTCCAGTCTGGGCAACAGAGTGAGACTCCAACTCAAAAAAAAAAAATGTTTTCTCCCAGAAACAAAGAGACAAAAAAACAGGATATGAGAAAATTAGCGGACAAGAAAACTGGCGGACAGGATGCCCAATATCAGAGCAGTAGGAGCACTCGAAAAAAGCTAACAGATAAAATAAAGGAGAGAAATCAAAAACTAATACAAGGAAATTTCCCAAAATAAAAGGATATATATGAGGGGGGAATGCAAAAAAATCAGAATTCTCTTTTGGAGGGTGGGCACCTTGTAGTACAGGCTTCCCCGCTAGGTAAGTGTTCTAGGACTCCATCAGCATCAATGTACTAGCTAGAGAGGCTGCGTTTGGCTTTGGTGAATTTTTTTTGTTTGGAGGTTGTTGTCACCCAATCTCACCCCAAGCAACATTTTTTTGTTTCCTCCATAAAAAAAGCCCTCAAAGGAAAATGGTTTGTCCATATGGAAGAGGTAAAACCAAAAACAGCAGAACCACTAAAAGGCATCAAAACCGATGAGTTCAAAAACTGTTTTGAGTTGTAGAAAAAGTATCTCAACAGGTGTATGGCATGAAACAGACTACTTTGAAAGCAACTGAAATTTAAACATGTAAGAATAAATATACAATCTTTAATAAATAAATTCCGAGGTTTTTTTGGTCCTCCTCATATATACATTTTCAGATTGAAGTAGCCCACTTAAGTTACATAAGGTCCAAGAATTAGAACAACATTAAAAATCTCAATAGTCACAATGGAAGCTAAAAGACAACAAAGTAATGGCTTCAAAATTTTTACAGAAAATGATTGTAACCTAGAATTTTATACCTAGACACTTTCAATTGGATATGGGTAAAAAGAAAAGTAGCTTTCAGACATGCAAGGTCTCAAATTAATCTCCCATATACCTTCTCCCAGGAAACTACTGTCAGAGGTATTCTACCAAAACAATGAAGAAAGAAACATGAAGTCCAAGCCACAAGGCATACAACACAATAGAGGAGTAAAGGAAATTTCCCTTCATTCTTCTGCAAATTCCTGAGTCAAAACTGCCAAAGGTCTGAAGCACTAGCAGTCCAAATTGGAGCATGTTGGAGGACTATGGAAGAGATTTTTTTCAAGATGAAGCTAATAAGGTTTCTGGTATGTTTGAATGCACCAAGAGTAACATAACTAAGAGAGAGTTTAAAGTTAATTAGTGATAAGTACAGAGAAACCTAAGTCAAACAAAAAGCCAATTAAAATTCCCAGGAAAATAAAATGTTGAGCAAGAAAGGAAAAGTAACCATAGTAAGCTTGGTGAAGCAGTGTTTACATATTCATAATAATGCAAACACTGAAAAATGATCTTATCAAAATTGCTGTGTAACCATATTACAAAGATAAGAAGAAAGAAGGTGTTTATGTACTAGGAGCAGCCTAGAAGGGTGAAAGCACACATAAAAAAGAATTTAGAAGGAATTAAATCTTCATCTTCTATTGTGAGAATTGGATAATGCCCTCAACCAAAAAGTCAACAAATAGCAATGTAAGCACGCTACTTAGAGATAAAAATATAAATACCAAGAGCATCAGCTATGTAAGAGTTGAAAACAGTGGCATCTAGGGAGCAGGAATATGGCAAGAGTGAATAGCAGGAGACTATTTTTCAAAACAAGCCTCTAGGAACTAGCTGACTCTAAACTATAAATACATATAACTGAGCTATCACACCAGATTCTCTGGGGATTTGACCCAGGACTTTACATTTTAAAAAAGCATCACAGTTAAACTGATAACCAAACAATTTCTATAATCAATGATAATAACTATTTTCAACGTTCCTCAAAATTCCAAATAGTCACCATTGCTTTGTTAAACTCTGATGTGTCCATATGGCTCTTTGAGCTATGGCCGCCATGTTTCCTAGCTTTGGCCCCCTCCGTTACCTTGGGGAGGTGAATCTCTTTTCTCTAATCTACTTTCTAAAATGGTTTTGATCTTCTTTCTTTTTACAGAAAAAAATTGGCTTCTTTGCATACTTTTGGTTTGTTACCAAAATGTACAGTATGATGAAAGTTGACTGAAGAAGCCCAGTATGTCCAGTTAAAACAGAAACAAATTCAATTCTTCACCAACAAAGAAAAAAAACAATTCCAAATAGCAAATACAACTCTCTTCACTATCTTCACCTTACTTAACAAAGAGTAAGAAAATAAAAGACTTTTAGCCAGGTTCGGTGGCTCAGCCTGTAATCCTGTGCTTTGGGAGGCTGAGGTGAGTAGATTGCCTGAGCCCGCGGGTTCGAGACCCGCCTGGACAACTTGGCGAGACCTCATCTCTACAACAAATCAAAAAATCAGCCGGGCGTAGTAGCGTGTGCCAAGTAGTAGTTCCAACTACTTGAAAGGCTGAGGCAGAAGGATAGCTGGAGCCCAGCAGGTCGAGGCAGCAGTGGCCGGGAGCAGCCACTGCACTCCAGTCTGGGTGACAGAGTGAGACTCCAACTCAAAAAATAAATAAATAAATAAAATAAAAGACTTTTAATCATCTCATACACATAGGCAGAGCACTTTATCAGAACTTCTAAGCTTCTTCAGAATAAAGTTGCAAAGATGATAAAACAAGTTTTCTACTTATCACATTTAAACAGGAATTTGCTGCTTTTCCCCATTATTTCTCCCTCAAATTGTTTTAGAGATCATTTTATGTTTATTCATACTATAACACTAAAATCTGTTACCTTTAGTCCTGGTGCAGGATAAAAACCTTCAACTAATTTGCTGTTATCAAAAAGACTATAGGCACCATCCCGTATTGCCACAACACCTCGACTCCGGCAGTATATATCAATGCAATACATGTTCCTGAAGGCCAGTCTGATGTGGGTGGACGACTGAGGCAGAATGGAGAAGCACTGGTAGGCAGTATTGGTTCTCTGGGTCAGACCCAACATTGGCACAGTGGGGAGTTTGTTGATGGCATTTAATGGAGCCTGAGTATCAAACAGTACCTATAAAAACAATCACAATGAGAGCAGCCAATTTCTGCACAAATGTTAAAACCTCGGAATTTTCAGTATGTAAGTGTCATAGATGAGACAATGTCCTTCTGGCCCATTCTATAAAACTCCCCCTGAAGAGAATGCAAACTAGATCAGTGTTCATACTGCATTAAAAAATTCTCAAAGAAGCATTCAAGATATAAAAGAAAGTCACCAGCCTTAGTCACTAAAGACAAATAAGTCCCCATGATGTTTTGCGGAGTTTTGTAGGAGACACTAACACTAAGTCTTATTTTTGAACAGAAAATAAATTCAATTACCTGTAATAATTGAACCACATTTGGTGTTTTGTTGAACATTTCTTGAAGCTGATGGAGAATGGTATTGTGGCAGTTACTGCAACCTGAGTTTGGACCAACAGTTCCCAAAGAAATGTGAAATTTCTGATGGATCGAATTCCACTGGATACTAATCTAAATCAAAGAGATTACATGTTTCAGATTGAGAAAGTAGCAAATTTAAGTAGAAGAAAAACATGTTAAAAATAAGGTGAGGCCGGGCTCGATGGCTCAGCCTGTAATCCTAGCACTTTGGGAGGCCGAGGCGAGTGGAGGGCCTGAGCCCGCAGGTTCGAGACCCGTTCGGGCAACTTGGTGAGACCTCTGTCTTTACAATAAATCAAAAATTAGCCAGGCGTGGCAGTGCGCGCCTGTAGTTTCGGCTCCTTGGGAGGATCGCCGGAGCCCAACAGGGCAAGGCTGCAGTGGCCGGGAGCGTGCCACTACACTCCAGCCCGGGCACCACAGTGAGATTCCAACTCCAAAAAAAAAAAAAAGTGAAATGATAAAAACCTATGTAAGATTTTTTTTTGTGAAACAATAAAATAAGACTAGAGTCGGGCTCAATGGCTCAGCCTGTAATTCCACGCTTTGGGAGGCTGAGGTGAGTGGACTGCCTGAGCCCGCGGGTTCGAGACCCGCCTGGACAACTTGGCGAGACCTCATCTCTACAATAAATCAAAAAATTAGCCGGGCGTGGTAGCGTGCGCCTGTAGTTCCAGCTAGTTGGAAGTCTGAGGCAGAAGGATCGCTGGAGCCCAGTAGGTCGAGGCTGCGGTGGCCGGGAGCGTGCCACTGCACTCCAGTCTGGGTGACAGAGTGAGACTCCAACTCAAAAATAAAAATAAATAAATAAATAAAAATAAGAGTGGATTCAAACTTCAGATGTGCTATTAATATGGACCAGTACATTCCCTGAGCATGTATGTGTTAGCCCTCTTCTACTAAATAAAATAGAAAGAGAAGGTACTAAAGACAATTTTTAAATTAAATTTTGACAATTATCATTAGTGTTTCTTTTTTTTCATTTTTCTCTTGAACTGAAGAAAAGTCACATTCTTGCTACCATCAACTAAAGAACACTGTCATAAAGGGGAAGGAAGTCACCCTCAACACAGATTTGGTTAATGATTTTTAAACACTCAAGTAATTTCTACATTACTTGATGTAGAAGAGTCTAGAGTGAAGCCAGTTGGCTGCATTTTTATACTAAAAATTCTAGGGCTTTATATATGGAGTGTGGAAAAAATAAGAAACTGTAGATTACAGGGAATACCTTCAAGATTAAGAAAATATCAAATACTGCTAACATTCATGTGACCAAAAGTAAAAACATACCATACTGTTCATAACCATTCATACATAATCTTCCTTACAAAAATCATGTTGCCAAGCAGATCTGGAATCATTGAAGAGAAAAATACACATGCCAAAAGTGCATTACCATGCCCAAAACTCCTCAAGATCATATACCTCATCAGAGGGTATTACTTTTATTTTCAGTTTTAAAGAGGTAAGCATTATAGTATATTTATAGCCACATAGCATTTAAAATTTAACATTTTATCCCTGATTTTTACACCTGAGCCCTGACTTAGGTACATTTCATGTTTTGTTTTGTTTTTTTAATTCGTGGTTTTTAAAAGGTTTATATGAGAGGATCTTCACCATTTTAATTCAGACTTACTGAGCTTCCCTTGGTGGTTCCATAACACAGGATAAGTTTTCGGTAATTATAAACACGGACTTCTGAGAAAATATTTAGATGAGCAGGTATGTCTAAACAGAAAGGAAGAAAAAAGGAGATTAATATTATACACGCAAAACTTTAAAATATAAATTTAAATAAGAGGGCATCTTGGCAATATTATATGCATAGATGGGGCTCTAAGTAAGTAATTTAGTTTAAAAAAAAAAAGCAACAGCATAAGTAAATAGCATATTTTTATTTCTAAATAAAAGGGCCAGGGCAGGGGGTGAGACATAATGAAGCAGTCTAGCACAGTGGTTAGATTCCAGTTCCAGCTCTGCCACTTACTAGCTATGGGACTGTCAGCAAAGTTCTCAGTCTCTATGACTTGTTTTCTTTTATAAAATAAAAAATAATACCTACCCCACATGGTGACTATGAAGATGAAATGAATTAACACAAGCAAACTGTTTACTACAGCACAAAGTAAACAAGTACTATTATTGCAACATGGTATACCTGTGTGTAAAAATTTGTTAAAAAAAGAAATTTAACAGTAGTTACCTCTGGGGGAAAGAAAATTCAGAAGTACAGCAAATGAAAATTAAGTGTCCCTTTCACCTTAGACACTGAGTCTAAGTGCATGGTTTACTTCTTTAGTTTAAAAAAAAAAAAGAGACTGGGGTTTTTTTCATATTATTTAAAAGGAAAAGGATCACATGTACCTGGTAGAGAACGTGCAAATTCCAACACACACTCATATAAACGTGCAATGCTATTCCAGTCATTAAGAAACATTTCAACCACTTTTCTACCACCAACAGGCTCAGACAACAGATTTTCATATGTCAGGTAAACATGCCGGGATGGTCCTACAGGATTAAAAAAGAAGATTAACAGTAATAATACTAAAAAAAACCCAGAAATATGCAAAGAAAAAATGTGTAAAACATCTCACCTTGCTCCCTGGTAGAAGTGCCATTAAGTGGACAATTTGCAAACACTAACTCTGCCACCCATGTGCGGTTATTTCTACCTTGTAATCGGAAAGTGCAATCGAGAAGAGAGCGGTCCAGAGCCTTTTGGGTTTCCTCATTCACACCCTTACAGGGAGGAATTCTGGTGATGAAAGATAGCATATGAAGTGTACTTTACACAGACAAAGCACAATGTACACAATGATGGGCAGGGTATGATAGAGCTTCATTTCAAAACTCTACTTCTAGATACCTTCTGCTGAGGAAGAAAGCAATTCACAATTTAATAGTATTTAACCCATTTCCATTCACACCAACATGAATTCAAACTCTCACTTTGTTCATAATCTTGTTATTAAAAAAAGAACACAAATCTGCAGAACGAAAATCAAGAATACTGGTTTTCTGCAAAATCTATCTAGAATATCTGAAAGAAAAAGCTAAGGGAAACAACATACTTATAAAACAACTCTTTGAAGACAATAGTATCATACAAAGAAAGGGCTCTGGTGTCAGAGACATGCATTCTGACTCTGACTCGGCCACATTTAACCTCTTTGCATTTCAGTTTCCCAACTATAAAACAGAATCAAAGAATTACCTTCTGGGTCATTAGTGGGGGAAAAAAGTGCTTATGGTGGATGATACAGTGGGTATTCATATATGTTTTTGTTTTAAAGAGAATGGGTTTCACTTGGGATCAAGGGATTCTCCAACCTGAGTAACTAGAATTACAGGCAGGCGTCACCATGCCTGGTCCCATAAGTATTAACCCATTGCACTCCAATGCCCCTTCTCAGGGGACATAGAGTTTGCTGGTGATTACACAGGACAAACTTATGCCAGCGCTAATTTTTCAAAATTTTATGTTTTATTGACGTTTTCCATTTAAACCACACACAAAAAAGCAAATATAGAGATGAATTACATTCTGATACATACATTTAACAAAATACCAAGCCAGGCACAGTGGCTCATGTCTGTAATCCTAGCACTTTGGGAGGCGGAGGCGAGAGAATTGCCTGAGTTCAAGGGCTTGAGACCAGCCTGGGCAACTTGGCAAGGCCTCATCTCTACAAAAAAATTTTTTAAATTAGCCAAATGTGGTGGCGCACACCTAAAGTTCCAGCTACTTGAGAAGCTGAGGCAGGATTCCCTGAGCCCAACAAGTTGAAGCTGCAGTGGCCGTGAGCATGGCACTACACTCCAGCATGGGTGATACAGTGAGACTCCAACTCAAAAAACAAAAAAAATCATTTGGCATTACATAGAAAGAAAATGTCCTTCTGTGTTATCTTCATACAACAGACTGGACGATAAATCACATACTATTAATGTGGGAGGAAGAAAACAAGACTGCATTGTCTATTTGAAAAGAAAAACACCAGGTGGAAGACATCAGACAAATTACTACTGTACAGCATTTATGAACAAACCTGCAATGCATGTTGGTGATTGTTTCACATATTAGAAATATATGAGATTTTGATTTTTTTGTCATAAATAAGTTCAATATCCAAAATTCCATTATGAGTCAAGTATCATTACAATAAAATAACTGGTTCAAATGCTTTACTATTTAGTATGAAGTGATTCGTTTTTCACTATTTCGCAAAGTGCAGTCAAGTTGCTGGTAGACAATCCATGAGATGTCTCTGAGTGCAAAGGGTTAACTCATCTTGGACACATCTTGGTCACTGATTGAACTGCCACGATAAAATTCCAGGTTCATTATCTCTCCTTCACAGCCTCCTCCTCTGTAGAAGTAAATCTTACTTTGGGATGGAGACTTATATGTATTTACTCATTAACACGCATATTGTCAAATGTGTATTACATATGCAAGGGGAATGTAGTATCTCTGGTATCTTAAAAATACCTCCCTATCCACTTTCCTTTTACAGCTTTACAAACTATCACATTTGTCATAAAACATTATGAGGTAATATAATTTAGTTGTTAATGAGTTCTTTCAGTAATGGATAAAATAATCAGATAGCATATTATTTAACTACACATTAACCCTTATCTCACAGGGAAGATGGTTCTCAGATTTGATATGATAGTCTATAACAAGGCAAAAAAATCAATAAATTGGAAATATGAAATCTTGGTACAGACTTCTTATTCAGAATATAACACCAAGAACAGGGTTTCTCAACGTGGCAATATTGGCATTTTGGGCTGGATAATTCTTTGCTGTGGAGAGCTGTCCTGTGCAGCCCTGGCTTCTACCTACTAGATGGTAGCAGTGCCTCCTAGCCCCTCTTAACGATAATCAAAAATATTTCCAGATAGTGCCAAACATGCCTTGCAGGGCAAAACTGCCCTGGGATTGAGAACCACTGACCTAGAGTAAACTACTTAAGAGAGCAAAAAAGAGACAGATATTGCACGTGGTAAAAAGTAAAAATTTATAGGAAGGAAGAAAGCTATAAAGGTTGCATAAAAATCGAATTAATGCAGTACTGAAATTTACTCAATCAATTAAAACTTCTATCCCAGCTCCTCTTCAAAATACCGTTTTTAAAATTTTCAAAAGTTTGCCGGGCATGGTGGTTCATGCCTATGATCCCAGCACTTTAGGAGGCCAAGGCTAGAGCACTGTCTGAGCCCACAGGTTCGAGACCAGCCTGGGCAACTTGGCGAGACCTCATCTCTACCAATATATCAAAAAAAAAAATTTGCCAGGCATGATAGCGCGCGCCTGTAGTTCCAGCTACTAGGAAGGCTGAGCGGAAGGATCCCCTGAGCCCAGCCAGTCGAGGCTGTAGTGGCCGTGAGCGTGACACTGCAATCCAGCCTGGGTGACAGAGTGAGACTCCGACTCCAAATAAATAAATAAATTTTTCAAAAGTTAATCTTTCACACTACATGCTTCTTATCACTACCAGAAAGATGTCCTCCAAGTAATTTCTGGGCAGTTAGTCTAGAAACTGCTTACACTGCCCCTCTGTTCTTTAACTTGACAAGTACACTGAGGACTTGCCTGCCCCTTTCCCCTCACAGCACAACCCTCCCCATAGGAGTTATAAAGCAGCCAATTCAGATAGATTTTCACATCTCGAGTTTGAAAATATAAAAGTAGTAAACAATCTTCCTTCCAAATAAAGTTCGTTTTTCATGAAATCTATCTAGGTACCAAATGAAAGTACAGAAGTCAGCATGTCTTCGAATGAGAACTAAGGCAAATATAAGCCTCTTTTCAATGTATGCTCTCAGGGACAGCAAGACCCTGGAAGTACATTCTATGTCACTTTCTTAATTTGTGACACAGATATAATTGGCTCTACTTCACGGAACTTGAAAAATATTTACTTGCTTTTAAGGTTATGAATGTAAGAAAGAATCAAAATAAACTTTAATTCTAACTTTAATCCTAGCAGCATGATCATTCCCCAAAAGAAAACTGAGAGGAATGTTACACTTAAAATACTGCAAAATACTATTCTGTTGGCCTCAAATTTTTAGATAAAGTTAATTCATTTTCTGGAAAATGGATTAAATAACTTTATCTAAAAATGTCTACCAATTCAAAATTTTTCAATCTACACAGTCACTCCTGATTTTTCTCCTGTATTTCTGAATACTGAACAAAGTGAAAAGCTAGGCTATGGTCTTGTAGGCAGATGTAGGTCAGTTTTGTTGTGAAGGTTTTTTCCTTTTGAGTTAGAGTCTCACTCTGTTGCACAGGCTGGAGTGCAGTGGCACGCTCACAGCCACCGCAGCCTTGACCTGCTGGGCTCAGGCGATTGATTCTTCCGCCTCAGCCTTCCAAGTAGCTGGAACTACAGGTGCATGGCCCCACGACCGGCTAATTTTTTGATTTATTGTAGAGATGAGGTCTCGCTAAGTTGCTCGGGTTGGTTTCAAACTCATGAGCTCAGGCAACCCTCTAACCTTGGCCTCCCAACCAAAGTGCTGGGATTATAGGTGTGAACCACCACATGGCCTGAGGGATTTTACAAACATCATTAAATACATTATGGTTCCACAGTGCAAAAGCAGGCAGGTCACTTAAAGTGCTAGTAAAAGAAGTACACACGTGCCTACAAGGAAAGTGAAGAGGGTTTTTATAAAGGCTCTACATGTATATGTAGAAGAACAAGCTGAGTCACACAACTTGCAAAAAAGAGCTGTGCCTGTACATTATCAGCATAAGCTATAGAAGGCAATGAAACACAACGGAGGAGATGAGAAAGCCTGGTGGCTGTGGCCAAGGACCTGTTCCACTTCCCGCTACTGTAATGTGAGTTCAGTAGAAGGTGCAAAGTTTGCTCAAGAGCCAAAACCAGACACCATAAGCATGCTGCTCTTGACTCGTGTCCCAAGCCTCATTTGTGTCACAGGATCAAGGCTCTTTTGAATCTGCACAAGCAACAGGTCCATGAGCCATAGCAATTGAAGATTACTATGATGTATCTAATATCATGATTTCAGAGATGCATAAAGGAAATCTGCTCAGTAGATTTTCAAGGAGAAAAAGTTGAACAAGAGCAGAAAGCATTTTTGGCAAAGGGAAGGAAAATGTGCCAATTTTAAGGCTTTGAACAGAACAATTCATATTCCTTTTCAATATTAATATATCTAGGAACAAAAGCTTGAAAGGAGAGTTTCTGAAGATTAAATGCATTGAGTGCAATTACATACAATTAAATACAAATTAGACCTATGCAGGATTTTTATTTAATAAAATCATGTTGAGATTTTTATTTTTATTATTTACCTTTCCTTCATTTCTATACCCATACCCACTCCCATAATGGATAGCACTTACTGTACGAACAGATATCTTTAACTTATCAATTTCTATATATTTCCCTTTAAGTTTTAATTAGAGAAAACAAAAACTGGGATTAAAGACTTTCTTTAAAAGTATTATAAAATGCCAGGTTCGGTGGCTCAGCCTGTAATCCCGCGCCTTTGGGAAGCTGAGGTGAGTGGATTGTCTGAGCCCGCGGGTTCGAGACCCACCTGGGCAGCAAGACCTCATCTCTACAATAAAATCAAAAAATGAGCCGGGCGTGGTAGCGCGTGCCTGTAATTCCGGCTACTCGGAAGGCTGAGGCGGAAGGATCGCCGGAGTCCAGCAGGTCGAGGCTGCGGTGGCCGGAAGCGGCCACTGCACTCCAGACTGGGCGACAGAGTGAGACTCCAACTCAAAATAAATAAACAAACAAACAAACAAACAAATAAATAAAAGTACTGTAAAATGAAAGTAAAAAATATGGAGTCTTCCTTCCTAGGTAGGGCTCCTAAGAGTTCTCTTGAGTTCAAGAAGAAAGGAGACTCTCAAATTTCTCTTGTAAAAATACTGAGAACAAGATATTTTAAAAATCTTGCAAACCATGAAAAGTACAACTAAGGAAATAGAACACAAACGCTAACATCACCGACTAATCTGCAGGTGCCAAGAAGAGTAAAAAGAAAAAATCCCAATGTTTTAGGCAAAACAATTCATTTTAGGCAAAACAATTCAAAACCAACAACTAAAAGTATTGCATTTTCCTACTGATTTCTATTATAAAGACCAGTTCTCTCTCTCTCTCTTAAAATGTTTTGTTAAGATAGTCAGAAGAACTATTCTAGATCTTCAATTTGTTAGTATCTAAAGTGAACACCAACGATTCATGGGCTACTTGCACACTATTTGCTAGCCCTTTCCATCTTCCACAGAAACAGATTCCCATGTAACAAATATTAAAGCCACATTGCTCAAATTACAGAGCTGCTGTCTTGGCATACAGAGGAATTCAATAAATAAAAATTGCTTACATAATTTATATTGTTAAGCAACATCTGAGAAACAATAAAATGCCCACTGCCCCACAAAAAACCTGTCTTCTGGACCAAAAAGGTTGATCTTGTAGATGGTACTACTCTAGCCTTACAAGGCCATACCGATCACTTTGTAAAGCACATGTACCACATTTGCTTTACGTCTAAGCATCTGTTGCCTCCCTGCTCTCTGTCCACTGAAAACCAAGCCCTTTGCCCATCTCCTTTTTTCACCCATTTTTAAAACCTTGGCAAAATGCACATAACACAAAATTTACTATCTTAGCCATTTTTAAGTGTACAGTTCAGTGGCATTAAATACATTCACAATGTTGTGCAACCATCACCACTATCCATCTCCAGAATTCTTTTTGTTCCCATCTCCTTTGATGTACTTTCCTGGAAATCTAATTTACTACTACAGCTCAATTACTATCACCATAACGATGACTTGCTCTACTTCTCCTGCCCAAACCTGTTACCTGAGCTTCAGACACATCTCTGCCTGCCTAAAGGCTGTTAGTCATCTTAAATTTAGTAGTCTTTTGAAACTCACATCTTCTATGTCCCTTACCTTAAAAACCACCACCACCATCCATCATTTGCCCAAGACAAAACTAAGAATCGTCTCATCTTTGCTACCTTCCCCGCCCCTTCTCACCTCTAACACCAACCTAATCACAACCCTTGAATATTTTATCTCCTAAGTCATGTGGAACCTACCCTAGTCCAAGCTACCAACAAATCTAGCATGAACCATTTCAGCAACTAGTTTAGCGACTTCAGTCTTGCTCCCTCCAGTTTATTCTCCATATTGCTAACAGGCTGAGTTTTCAAAAATATCTGTCTAATGAAGTCAGTTTCTACTTAAAATCATCTGGTATCTTCTTAGTGCCATTAGGATAAAGTCTAAAGTACTTAAGGACACTTACAAAAGAGCTGGTCCTTCATGTTTAATTTCCAGCCTCATCTCTCTTACCTTCTACCATGCTGAGCTCCTTTCGGCTCCAGGATGCCAAGCTCTTTCTTCCCTCCAAGCCTTCACATCAGCAATTATCCCTTTTGGTTAGGATCTCCCACTCCCTCCCACCCCCCTTTCTCCTGGCTAATTCTCACTTTTCCTTCAGTCTAAGTACAACTGATACTTTCTCAGGGATATCCTTCCTGATTTCTGAACTAGCCCACATGCTCCCGCTATATGAACTCTTAGTATCCTGAAGGGCCCTATCAGAAATCAAGCCTGACATAATTACATTCAATAAATATCTGCTGAATGAATGAAAAAAATACAGAAGAAAGACATCCTAAAATACCGATTGACGCTGGATTGCCATTCCACAAATTAAAGGAAATCTCCCTCAAGACCTTAATAATTCTAAGCAGAAAACCATGACACTCACAGGTCCTGAACTCTCCTTTAGGCTGTCTCCTGAAGGAGAGAAACAGCTTTGGCAGTATGACTGCAACATGTGGCACCAAGAGAGACACACAAAAGGGGCTTACTTTAATAAGCGAATTGCATGGCTGAAGCCATCACCTTCCACTTGCACTCCTTGATGTGGAATCTCTAGATTGGACAACTGGAAAGATAAAAACACAATTATATCAGACTTCCCATTTTACAAAGGAAACAACCTTTTCTAAGTACTACAGTCTCTATTCTCATGGCATCTGTTCTAGGGCCACTCTTTTTTTTTTTTTTTTGAGTTGGAGTCTCACTCTGTTGCCC